>NC_084997.1:26239802-26539802 GCF_963854185.1 Sardina pilchardus
TGTGTGTGTGTGAGTTTCAGTATACATGCATGTATGTCAGGGTGTGTGTGTGTGTGTGTGTGTGTGTGTGTGTGTGTGTGTGTGTGTGTTGAGGCCAGGGTGCTGCGTGTCTGGGCATGAGAGCTCAGAGTCTCGCTGATCTTAATTGGCTCCCCTTTGAGATTAATTAGCCTGAGGAGCAGGTTCACTACATGACTCAGGGTGGGGTCACCCGAAACACAAACACCCACGTGGGCCAGCGCGCACACACACACACACACACACACACAGTCACACACAGAGTGTGTGAGAGAGAGAGAGAGAGAGGAGAGAGAGAGAGAGAGAGAGAGACACACACACACACACACATACACACACAGAAACAGAGTGTGAGAGAGAGAGGGATACAAGCACACACAGATACAAGCATGGGCACACACACATGCACAGACACACACTTACACACACACACACACACACAGAGAGAGACACACTTGCACAGCACGCCTACAGATACTGTAAATATGAATACATTTTTGTTGTCAGAGGAACATCCTTGTTGTACATACAGCATACTCGAGGCCCGTATTAGGTGAAGCAGCAGGGTATACAGCATGCAATGTACATACAGTATACATGTACATTATAATCTAAACATTACTGTTATTCTTGCACTTTATTAGGAATGCCCATGTGGAGGAGCTGCATGTCATTGAGCGCATGCCCTCTAAACTGTACTGTACTGTATACTGTATGTGTGGGTTTACATTAAGCCAGGCCTACATTTAACTGCTCAATACTGTCAAGCCTCTGTGATGTCAGGACAACCACCCACACACACACACACACACATGTGTGCATCTGTGTGTGTGCATGTGTTTGTTTGTGTGTGTGTGTGTGTGTGTGTGTGTGTGTGTGTGTGTGTGTGTGTATACAGTATGTGTTCATGGCCATATGTATGGTCAGAGCACAATGGCTATTCTGCTGCAGTTCATGGCCAGAGGTCTAAGCAGACACTGTTCAATCCAGAGGAGAAACGGAGGAGGCTCTGCTCTGCTCCCTCTGGAGGCTCTGCTCTGCTCTGCTCTGCTCTGCTCTGCTCTGCTCTGCTCTGCTCTGCCTGCTCCACTCTACCCCTCATCTCTGGAGCACTTGCTTCAGTCACTGGGCATCTGCCTCAGCCACTGGCACACTACCCCCCCCACCACCGTCCGTGATGCCAATTTCGTCATTGACGCGGCTCGTGGTGGCTGCCACGTGCCACCAAAACTTTGGGGCCCCGCACATTGATGGGGTACACTGTGTATGAGTCTTTCACTTCAGGAGAGGCAACCGCACTGAATGACCATCACTGTCGTGGGGGGTTCTGTACTGTAGAGAATCACAGGGAATAGGCTACATCCTTTTTATGTTGTCTTACTCTTGTCCCTACAACAATGGAAGAACCATCACCCAACACATGCCACGACATCTATATGATGTTTTTGGCTATGCAACACACAGCCATGATCAGGCTACTCTGAGTACATTGTTCTCCTACAGTATGAGTTATTCCACAGCTTGGTTGAATTTCCCATTGTCATGCGTTGTTTAGAAAGTGTAATAACTGTATGTTATTTGTACACCTATGAAGTAGCTTCAATTTTTGGCCGCATATCACACTTGCATATTTATTCACTGAACTCGTCGTTCGGTGAATTAAATTAACTGAACTTCAAATGAACTGTCTCATTGCATCAAAGCTTTAAAATACAGACGTTCAGAACATAGCATATGGCGGAGGTGGAAAGAAGTACTTCTACAAACAAGGTATAGTTTTAAAACATTATTATAAGGAGATTACCTCAACACAAGTGGCAGCAGTGGAATAAGTGGGATACTGGACTTGTGGACTTGGTGTAAAGGCGGTCCTCTGGGCATCGAGGCCATTTGACCACCTTGAATGTGCAGTCCTTTCCGTGACCCGAGCGCCGTGTCGTCCATTATGCCTTACAAAATGCTGTGTGAAAACACAATGCATAATTGCAGAAATCTCTGTTAAACATCTGATTATACAATGTCTTGTAATCACTTTACCACTTTAAATCAATTAAGGAGACTATTTAACTCCCTTTCGTAGTGTGGGGAACAAAAGGCTACGAACTCGCCAAGACTCATAGTGCACATGCATTCAGTTTGTACGCTGCACCGTGTTAAAAACAAAAGAAAATGAGGTATACTTAAAGGCCACGATGTGCACAGTGCGCATTCGTGTGGCATGAAACTGTGTGTGCGGAAGTTTGTCCAAGCCATTACTTGGCCTCTACATACAGTATACTGGCCCCTACAGAAGCAGAGGAACAGAGGGGGAGAGATGAGAGGAGGAGTGGAAGGGAGAAGAGAGGGAAGGAAAGAGAGGAGAGAAGAATAAAGGGAGACGAGAGAAGAAATGAGAAGAGTGGAGGGGAGAGGAAGGAAGAAAAGGAGATACGAGGGGAGAATAAATGAGGAGGGAAAGCAAAGAGGAGAAGAGGAGGAGAGGAGAGATGAGGAGAGGAGAGGAGGGGAGTGAAGCATAGGAGAGGAGAAATGAGAAGAGGAGGCAAGGGGAGTAAAGAAGATGAGCGGAGGAGAGGAGAGATAAGCAGAGGAGGGGAGGGGATGGGGGGAAATGAGGTGAGGACTGAGAGAGCAGTTGGAAGGACAAGCGGAGTGAGGGGGGATTTGAGAGTTCTCTTTTTTTCCCCTTCTCAATGTCTCTCTCTCTATCTCTCTTTCTCCCTCCTCTCCACCCTTTTCCTGTTTGCTGGGTGCATGTACAGTATGAATGTTCTGTACAATCATGTCCCTATAGCCTTGAATGCACTCAACCTCAATGGAAGTCCTCATAGAAAGCATAGACATTCACACATAACACACATGCACGCACACGCACACACAAACACACACACACACACACACACACACACACACACACACACACACACACACACACACACACACACACACACACACAAGTCACTATCCTGCATAGCATTGCTCAGTTTGCTGCCAGCGTCCTCTACCATGCAAGGTCAGTACATAAGGTCAATACAGCCTTTCAGTACATAAATGGTTCATAGATGGCATGTTTAAATGGGTTTTTACTGTATCAAGGACCACTGGTTAGCAAAGCACTATGATTCAATGCAGATTTGTAACAGTATTACTTACTGGGATGGAGCATTCAATAGACACTCATGCAGGGTCTATGGTGTGTGTGAGTGTGTGTGTGTGTGTGTGTGTGTGTGTGTGTGTGTGTGTGTGTGTGTGTGTGTGTGTGTGTGTGTGTGTGTGTGTGTGTGTTGTGTGTGTGTGTCTGTGTGTGTGTGTGTGTGTGAAAGAGAAGTGTGTGTGTGTGTGTGTGTTTGGGGGGGGTATCTATCTATTCTTCAATCTACCTCCAGCTATCTAACATTACAAAGCTGATTGCAAAAGACAACAGCACAAATAAGATTAATTTTAACCTAAACATATTTGCGGTCCAAGCACAGTCACATCAATGTAATATCAGGTCCTTTCACTAGCCCACTTCATCGGCATTGGTGTAGAGCCTGCACCCTTTCTTTATTATCTTTACCATCTTTACACTGTAGATGCACATCAACCATGCAGATAGTAAACTTCACATGAGCCATGCAGATAGTAGCCTTGAGAGATGGGTGCGTGGTGGCTTGCTTGGCCATCTCCTGGTTGTAATGTCCAGGGCTTGACTGACCTTCCCTAGTGAAACAGCTCTTTTTTACTGCACGGCTGCTGGCAGCAACAGCCAGGCCAACCAAGGGATAGCCAGAACCTGTAAATCTGGTCCCTCAAGAGGAGTCATGAATCAGTTTAACGACAGTAATATCAGTGCCTTGCTATCTTTGGACATATCCATCTGAGACCATATCCATCTGTCTTTATCTCTCTTTCTGGTCTTCTTGCTCCTTCTTCCTCCATCTCTCTCATTCACTATCACTGCAGCTCTCTCCTTCTCCTCTCTCTACTTACAGCCTATATGTCCAATCCTATTTTACAGGAAGCACACTTTCATGGAAAAACTCAGCACAGATCACGAACAGATTCATACAGCAAACTCAAAAGAGAAAACTGATGTGGAATCAAATGATATACATATATGGGTAGATGACATGACGTGGCTTTTTCACCGTCACAGAAGATAAAACACAATTAATTTCACATTTTCACATTTTAAAATACTGTAAAAGGTTAAACATTTTCTTGCTTTACATGAATTTGTTGTTTTAATACCTGAGTCATTTATCGTTTTTTCAGAACTTTGAGCCAAACCTTAAAATTGTCCTATGGTGTGATGGTAGACAACATAATTATATAAATGTTAACTTTTATAAATAGAGGAAATAATGCTTAAAATTGTTAATGAACGCTCCTGGCATAATTGTGCAAGTGTCTATTTTACTAAGTGGCAATCACTTTTCCCATACATACATTTCTAAAATGGTAGGAACTCCGTAAAGTTCGTCACAGAAAAAAATGTCCTTTGGTGTTATGCAATAACCTGATGTTAAGTTGGCCAAAATCATGGACAACTACATTTAGTTGAAAGACCCCATTCAAGGTCATGTGACTGAAGACCCTAATGAAGCCCTGGAGCAGTGAACATGGTGAGAATTTCTCTCAGAATTGCTCAAATATTCAACTATGTTTTCAGACCACTGAAGTTGTTAAGTTTTATTGTCCTTTGGTGTGACACCCCTAAATGCCATTGTTGTATTCAAATTTGTATTTTTAACAGCAGGACTATGTAATATTATGCAAATGCATGATGTCAGTTGCTAATGACAGCTCAGTTAGTATTAGCATGGTCATTAACTGCCACAAAAGCTTAAATGTCCTTTGGTGTGACAGGAAATGTCCTTTGGTGTGACACCTAATAATGACTTAAATTCAAATATTTATTGCTGTTTTAGAGACGACATACAATGTTCTGAAGTGTTACTAAAATAACTATAATATAAAGTACATAAATCTGAAACTTTTTTTTATAACAGAAAGAACCTCCCTGCAGGACCTGTGGCCCAACCTGCCCCGGAACTTCCAGTGTTGCCACCAACGAATATAATGTCATTGTAGATAATTGTGTCAAGTATGATTAAAAACTGCTCTAACAGCTGAAAAAACAGCCTGACCAGCTTAAGGTGGTTTGCTGGTTGACCAGCTTGTTTGACCACCTTATGATGGTTAACCAGCTATAGACCAGCAAAAGTCTTGCAAAAACATACCTGCAGCTTACGATGGTAATTCTGCTGGTTTTGCTTGTCGTACCATCTCACGCTGGTCATTTTAGTTGGTGTTGCTGGTCTACATTGCTGGTTTTTACTGGTCATGCCAGCTTATGTTGGTGATCAAACCAGCATGGCCATCTTACACCTACAATGTCAAGCTTGGCAGGCTGGTCACCAGCATGACCATCTCACACCAGCTGTATCCCACACGACAGGCTGGTCACACCAGCATGAACAGCTTCCTTAGATGGTCACGCCAGCATGTCCACCTGGTGGCCTAACCAGTTATACCAGCAAAGACCAGCAATAGTTGGAGAAAAACCAGCAAAAAACAGCTAAAACCAGCTACCAACATAAATTGGTTTCTTGCTATTTTTTCAGTAGGGATGTTTTAGATAGAGTGGACTTCATGAATGTAACGCAATGTTTTAGAATGGAATTTCCCTATTGAGGATTGTGGTCCCTCTTTTGGCGATCAAAAACGGATGGTCAGAAGCACAACGTTTATAGACATTAAAGGCATGGCAGTCCACATTCACTAATTTAATGGTGTGATTTTGTCAGGTGCTGGACACAAAAGGGTTGTTCTTATGTCTCTTAATCAGTCATGGGTGTGTTTTGGGCGTAACATCCTTTAAAACAATGAGAATAATATCTATCATTTCCTTTAACAGCAAACAATGCAACTTCACACAGCAGCACATTTGAAGGAATCTGCATGCACACAAGACTATATGGAACAGGGATTCCACTAAAACTTGGTTTACTAAAACCTGCTTGTGACTAGCAGAGTATAGCCTACATGCATCTGCACTCACCTATTATTTGAACTCATAGACAAAGTGAAACTTCACAGTGGTTTCATAGTCGACAAATTAGTTCAACACAGTTAAGTACTATTACTATTGACTGACAATGGGTTATCATCAAAAAAATAGCCTGGAAAAAGCAACACTTATCCAACAAATGTCCTCCTTTATCACTGTTACAATAAACACTACATATATTCTGACTCACTTCATGCAATAACTATCTTTGTCCTTTAGTGTGACATTTTGTCCTATAGTGTGACAAACATAAAACAACAGAAAAACATCCTTAATTTCAAAACATACTTTAAAAAAAGCCAGGTTTGGCATGAGGGGAGCTCCAATAATAGCTCCTCTTAGATAGGTACAATTTCAAACAGTTTTGTAAGGTTGGCGGAAAAAAATGTATCGACATTCATAGGAAAAAGTCAATCAAGTGCATCTATTCATGGTGAAAATGATTGTAATTAGTACTTTTATCTGAAATAAATAGAATTTTAAGAAAATAATGATTAAATAATGTGAACAATTCTGTTTCATGTATTTTTTAATGTTATTCAATATCATTTCTTAGTACTTTTTAAATGTCACACCATAGGACACATTCACAGTGCAGATGAGTGTAAACGTGGAAAAAAACATGTGAGGTCATTGACAAAATGAGTGACCACTATTATTTTCAGAAACTACAGTTTCCATACTATATAAATATTTGCTTTTTTTCTTTTAAAATTATGTTTTCCAAAAAAAGCACTTTTTCTTGGCCAGATGTCAACTACCCATATATATATATATATATATATATATATATATATATATATATATATATAAAATCTAAATCTATTATTCAAGTGGATCTAAATCCCTATTCAAACTCACTCACTCTCCCTTATTTGAACCTGCGTGAGGTAAGCCAGGCTACTCTCTCTACCTTTTTTTTTATCTTCTTCTTCCTGGGCACGACCTGTTGCTAGGTAACCCTGGGTCACAGCTGCTGCCTAAATCATACTCTTTCTTTCCCGGTTATCGGAAAGATGGGCAGTAATTTATTAGTTTGATACAAGGGCGAGCGGCATTACACCGCACCGCGGTCTCTCTGCGCTCCTCGTTTAGAATTCACGCCATATCCTATTTCCGGTGCATTCCTCACGGCATTTTCCAAAACATTCCGCTTTAAATTGACAATCTGAAGCACCAAATGAGGCCCAGCTGAGCTTGGGATCTGCATATTACTGTTCAAAACACTCCGGCTAACATATTATCCTATCGTCCACAGTAGGTTTAGAGTTTGGGGGATGTGGATGGGCACTTATACTCTCATTTAAAGAGTGCAAACAACCACCTCGCAAAACGGCTTCATGTTACCTGTGCCAAGTGGATCCATGGGGGTTTCCGTTGTCTTGTTGTGGTGTGACTACCTGTTCACCGCTTTCCGCACGACATAGGCTACTGTAGGCTACAACCTTGACCCAGCATATAGATTCAAGCAGAAACTTGTCTTTGACGCCACTGAGTGGCAGTGCATAAATCTGCAAGGGCCACCTTGAAATTGCACAGGTTGCCACGAAGATCAACGACCGCCACCACACATCATCATCATTAAGTTCAACATTTTAATCTTCCAGATGCGCAAAACCCACAATGGCCAGAACTAGGGTACATTTTAACTGGAAAATGACACCATAATAATATGACCATTATAAAATAATAATCCAGTTATCTTTTGAGTTTTTTCTTCTTCAGAGGAAATGTGAAACGTGAAATGTGAAAACCCCATCTGTTCCCGTCTATTGCGTGTTTATAAATGATGCTCTTGCGCATATTGCGCATTTTAGGCTGTAGACAAGCAGGGAGGGCAAATTCATTTTTGTTATCCGGAACACCTGCTCCGTTCGCGTCTGAGGGCTGTGTTTAATTCACAACATTTTCAGAGATTTCCTATTGCGAGCAGATGATATTTGATTCATCAATCACGCGCTAGTCGCCGCTCGCCAACACCCGCACTCACAAATGGGACGGGCTGCTTGGATTAGAGCTTCAGTAGCTGGGTGAAAATACTGGGATTTCGCGGAACCACTTTCGAATTGTTTTAGCTGTTTGACGTGATTAGAACGTACAAGTGCTTCCCTCTCGTGCTAATGAGGTTATCTCATCTCGGAAAAGTGTGCTCCATCGGTGTGTCCTACCGAGCGGTGGGTATACTTGCACGCGCCTCGCACGGTTCCTCCGGGCCACATTCTGATCAAACACGCACGCACCTGCACTTTAGAAACAGCCCTGTCCCGCGAGACCTGTAAAAGCGGACTCCCTTGTTCTCGGCGCGTGGCAATTACGTGCCATCTGTTCCCCTCTGCGCCGTTCCAGCTCATTTTGTATCTCTGATTGTTGCTGTAAAATTATACGCCAGAAATTGATGTTCTTGGGGACGGCGGATGACTGACAGACGAAAAATTAATCAGTTCAGAAGCCCAGAACCGTACCAACTCCTTTAGGGGGAAAAGTGAAAAAGCTGTTTCCAACTTTGATCTCTCTCTCTCTCTCTCTCTCTCTCACACACACACACACACACACACACACACACACACACACACTAAAAATAGGAAGATATTATGTCAGTTTACATACTTTGTTTACAGTTAATAGGCTTGCTAAATATAATTGGGGATATTTCATGTGATGTGGATTAAACATAAACAAATGTTTAATGTGGATAACGGTGTGCCTATTTATGAAAATACATCCAGTTAATTAAATAGCCTACATTGGCTTGCAACATGTAGCCTAACATGAAAACTTGAAAGCTTGAGCGCAATAAAAAAAAAGCTTATTGTTCCTGTGCAAGGTCAAACTTATTGCAACTAAAACATTTTCTTCTGTCTTTCACTCTTAAGTGTATTGTAGCCTAGTCTCATCACGATCATAACACGTTCTCTGGATCTGAGACTATTGCAGTCATCACTCTTCCACTGGCGGGACAACATAACATAAAGGGGACGTGATTTAATTCCGTTCAGCTATCGTGAAACCGAGGAACATCTGGATAGTGATACCGAACAGGCGCCCCAATAATGGTGGAATATGTTTCAATTACAACCGAAGTTTATGTCATTTATGTAACAGCACAAACATATACCGACGAGGTTATAGTCATGTGCGCGTGTGGACAAAATGTATTCAGCACGTCATTGTTACATCTACTTTGAAAAGAGTTGCATCAGTGCTTCGCCATGATCAGTACCTTGGAGAGCGACCAAGGTGCACACTTCTGAACAGGTAGGCTAAAGCTTTCTGGGCTCATCCTTACCTTCGAAGTGGCAAGTCAATGATTTATTGTTTGTTTTTTTTTGTTCCTGCCTCTGGATGCTAGCAAACAGCTGTTCGTTTTTGTAATGTTTCTACAAAATGATAATGTTTGTATTGTGCATAACTGTGCAAGGAATGGATTGTCCTTAGAGTATTTATAGAGGAAAAACTGATTTATCTTATGGAAAATATACAAGTTTTCAAGGCTTCTGTAAACATAGGCAGCATTGATTAATATTTTGATATTGCTAAAAGATTAAAGGAATAGCTAATAATCAAACAAATTATAGTCATCCGCATTTAAATTCAGAACATAAATAATCTAGTAATGTACACAGTAATCTTCTAAGAAACAAACACATTTCCAAACAAACAAATAAGCTAACAAAACAGTAGACAGATCTAAATATTCCACCTACATTCATACTTCCTATTTACATTTCCTTCTTCTAACTTTAGCCAGCAATGCATCGACTGTTTAAACATGTGGTCTGAACCGTGGTCTTGCACCTTTCACATAACAGAACATTTTGAAATAATGAGTTCAGATGAATGGGACGAAGACTGAGCCAAACGATGGATGGGTCTGAATGGGGAAGTCTTTGGTTTCATTCAGGACTAAGGTTCTCTCTTTCTGAAGGTCAGTCTTGTTCGGGTGTCACCCAACAAAGTCCTGTCAAAAGACGATGAACAAGAGTCTTTTATTTAGCAAACCTTTTTCAGTTTCAGAGCCACTGAAACGGCAAGGACAGCACACAAAAACATTTCATGAGTTTAATTTCATGAATTTCCATTCATTATACAATCAGTTCTCCGTTAGTATAACCATTATTAGCAAATACTGTAATTATAGTCCTTTACAAGCTGTTCCTTTACGTATTTCCATCTACCAGTGTATGATGTTATGTATCAGTAGGCCTACTGTACCTGCACACTTAACATTACATTACGCTTTTTTAACCAAAGCGACTTACGACACGGTAAACATCTCGGTAAACAGGTCAAAGGTTGTACCTGAGCACAATGCCGACCAGCAAGCCAGCAACCAGAGGGCCCACCCAGTAGACCCAGTGATAGGCCCAATGGTTAGCCACCACGGCTGGGCCGAAGGCTCGCGCCGGATTCAGGCAACCACCAGAGACCGCTCCACTGCATAGACAGAGAGGGGGACAGAGAGGGCAGGTGAGGTCGAGAGGAGAGGGAGAGAAAAAGGGCAGGAGATAGAGAGAGGGAGAAAGAGAGAGAGAGGAAGGGAGAAAGGGAGAGAGAAAGAGAGAGAGAGAGATGAAGGGAGAAAGGGAGAGAGAAAGAGCATGAGAGGTAGAGAGAGAGAAGGAGAGAGGAAAAGAAAGGGACAGGGAGAGAAAAGGAGAGAGAGAGGAAAGGACATTTAGAAAAAATATATAGGAAGAAAAACAAGATGTACACACATAATGAGAAACAATTTTCTGAATTGTCACAATGTTAGGATTATGAGGTGCCCTGTTTCAGACAGAATCTGTCTTGTCCTCATCCTGGTTGTACAGCCCACAGAAGCATTACACACGCACACACATGCACACCTGAATACACACACACATACGCACACCTGTACACTCACACACACACACATACGCACACCTGTGCACACACACAGACACATATGTTCAGTTGACCCCACCCATACCCATAACAACACAAATGTACACACATGCTGTCCTGCACAGACTGAACACCTGAATCTAGACGCACACCTGCAGCCACCCATATTAACAAGCACACACACACACACATACACACACACTCACACACACACAGATGGAGACACACACACATACACACACACACACACACACAAGTATACACACACAGACACACATGCACACACACAGACATCAGACACATGCACACACACACATTCACGCACACACACACACACACACACACACACACACACACACACACAGATGGACACACACGCGCATACTCACGCTCCCAGGATGCCGACGCAGAGCGTGAGGCCGATGCAGAAGGGGGCGAGGGGTGTTCGGCTCTGATGGTTCACCGCGCTCAGGCACACCGACAGCACCAGGAAGAACGTCATGAGCACCTCCGCCAGCACGGCCACGCCCACCTGATGATCGGCCTTGATGGCATCAAAGGCTCCGCCAGACGCGTTCACAAAGTTCTCGTGCGAGGAGGCCACAGCCTGTTTAAGTGAACATCACCACAGGAGAAAAAAATCAAAGATCAAAGCGCTATAGTCATCTAATGCCAATGTTACTTTAAACAGGTGCTCTTTCTAGAGGGTGTGTGTTCAATATATCACTGTTGCTTATGACTATTAAAAGAAAATGTTAGGAATGATTTTTTTGTTGGTATGTTTGTTTGTCTGTCTGTTTGTTCGGAGGATAACTCAAAAAGTTATGGATGGATTTCGATTAAATTTTCAGGGAAGGTCTGAAATGACCCAAGAAAGAAACAGATACATTTTGAGAGCGATCCGTATCACCTTGGTATCACGCTTGGCGGAGGTTGGCGCTCTCTGAGTGCTTTTCTAGCTGCTTAGTATGTTTTTGCAGGCTTTTTGCCTTTTATATCAACAGGACAGAGGAGAGAGACAGGGAGAGACTGGGACGTGACCGAATCGAACCTGGGTCCCCAATGGGTACTGACTACTGAGACAAAAATGTATTAAGGTGCTGCTGCTTGCGCCACAGATGCTTGTGATTTTGTGTGTGATGGTAAATAGGCTCGTTTGTTGATTGGCTGCAGTGGGATATCACCCTACCTATAGCACGCATAATTTAACACCTTGCCTGTGTCTTGTGTACTCTTGTCTGAAAAGATGATCTGTTTCTGACTGTACGTGGTGTTCGCTTTGGACGTTCAGAACGTTGAAACGTAAGTTCCTTAGGCCATCCTTAAAAATATTCTTGATTGCCGTAACCCGACCGACCCTGTCAATATAGGGCCGACTCAAACATTTATTTTTTTCCCCCTCTAGTCCGACCGACTTGCCGGTTGCAAATTGCGTTAAGACCGACTGATTTTTTTTTTAATTAGGCCTATTTTTCAAACACCCAATACAAATGCAATACAATAATATTATATTTTCTTAAGTATTGTGAATACAAATTGCCTACATACAAACGTAGGCTGCGTTCTTTCTTCCAAATAAAAACCTGTGGCGTCATATGTTTATGTTTGTCTGCGCTACAGGCCAGGCGCTTCCAGTCTCATTCACTGCCAGTGGTTCGCGCTTGACTGTAGCCTAATGGCTGCGGCTGTAGCCAAGAAAATGTTCGTGGTCGACGTCAAAACTTATACTAGTTCGGGCACTATTATCCACCTGAAAACGCATTAAACACTTGAACATTTAGATGACTTGGCACGAAGTTATGTCCAGATATTTTCCCGGACCCATCCCTTCTCCCCATTCGTGTACGGTGACCGTGTCATTAGACTTAAATGAGACCTTAAGGTTTTGGTGGAAGAAACTCAAAAAATTGAGGACGTGCCAGCATTAAGTGGTTTCTTTTGGATTGAAACATTTAAGTGACCCGTTAAGGGATCGTTCTACTACAGGCTAGCAAGGACAGCTATTCTTTAAGTGGTTAAGAACTAGCTACTGGTGGAGAAAAGAAAGCAACGTAATGTCCCTGATTTGTAGGTTGCATTGACACGTCGTAGCGGTGGATGCAAGTAAACCGTATAATCTAGTTACCAGTAAAATCATTGAAATGAACATATTATTTTTTTCATAATAGATTTTCATATGATATTTTTTTTGTTTACTTCTCTGACAGTAGGCTACAGCATTAAAGCTATAGCCTACTGTACATTTTAGTCAAGTCAAGTTTATTTGAATAGCACATTTTATACACAGAGGTCATTCAATGTGCTTTAGACACAAAGCAAATAGTAACAAATAAAAGCAGAGAAGGGCAATATAGTCAAAGAATAATTCAAAAGGTATAGATCATTATAAAGCAAAAAATTTAAGCAAGAGTGTTTGTGTGTTGTTACAACAAATAAGATCTAGTCATAGGTGTGCAGATAACATACGGTTAATGCGCCCTCTATAAAGTATGCTGATTTTTGTTAAGTCACGTTCAGAAATATTACTATATTGCCAAAAGTATTGGGTCACCTGCCTTGACCCCCATATGAACTTAAATCACATCCTATTCTTAATCCATAGGGCTTAATATGACATTGGTCCACCTTTTGCAGCTATAAGAGCTTCGACTCTTCTGGGAAGGCTTTCCAAGGTTTAGGAGTGTTTATGGGCATTTTTTGACCATTCTTTCAGAAGCGCATTTGTGAAGTCACACACTGATGTTGGACGAGGAGACTGGCTCTCAGTCCCCTTTAATTCATCCCAACGGTGTTCTATTGGGTTGAGGTCAGGTGCAGGCCAGTCAAGTTCTTCCACACCAAACTCTGTCATCCATGTCTGTATGGACCTTGCTTGGTGCACGGGTACACAGTCATGCATATACCTTGTGGAAAGCCTTCCTAGAAGAGTTGAAGCTGTTATAGCTGCAAAGACTGGACCAACGTCATATTAAACCCTATGGATTAAGAATAGGATGTGACTGAAGTTCATATGGGGGTCAAGGCCGGCGGTGACCCAATACTTTTGGCAATATAATGTGTGTCGTGTGTGTGTGTGTGTATGTACACATATATATATATATATATATAACATGCAAATGTTTTTTTCATACCAACAAAATCGCCGTGACCAAAAATATACTTTTTTTTTTTACCTTGAATCTTGAAAAAAAAAATATTTGCCTACCTACCGACCCAATTTTTTTTTGGGGGGGGCTGTTACTGCAAACAAAAATATTTTTAAGGATGGCCTTATGTTGGCACATTAAAATAAAATAAAAATCTGTAGATTGAACATCTGTGTTAGTCCTCTCCCGTCGACGCATCTGATAGTTAATCATAGTAGCGCGGAGGAACAACTTCCTTTCTATGGTGTTCCTCTGCAGTAAAGGTCTCACTTACTCTGGCAAAGCCGGCGCCCACCATGGCTCCGCAGAACTGAGCCGCCCAATAGGGGAAGAGCATGACGATCTTCAGGCCGCCTGCCACGGTGACCCCTAAGGTCACGGCAGGGTTGATGTGGCCGCCACTAGGAGAGCAGCAGAAAGGTCAGGGGTCAGATTGCTTCATCAATACTAGTCAATACATTCAAGTTGAATAGAGACACGTTGACATCCAGATGTTAGAAAGGCAGATATGTCAGATGCAGGGTAGATTTATAACATTAAGTTGTTAAAAGACTGTGTTTTTTTTTTACTTCATGCTGCCTTTTATGTTATGTTGGTTACACAGTCAGTTAATTGACATGGTCTAAAGTGTTGAAATTTAAAAAACAACCAGGGGCAAAGTAAAACGTGAAAGGATTCGGAAGAGTATCTTCTTGGAACCTTGTGGATAGGCAGTTTGCAAAGCTGTTCGTTCAGGACAAACAGACAGCAGGCGCCCATGACCTTTTCACATCACAAATACAACCCCCGTTATCCGTTATCCCTCTTCACGCACCTGATTCCGGCCGTGATTGCGATGGAGATGGAGAGGGCCAGGCCATGTGCCACAGCGGGCTGCAGGCGACCCGTGCCCGGGGAGTTCTCGATGACTGAGGCACAGCCCGAGAAGACGAAGAGCGCCGTGCCGAAGAACTCGGCGACGCACGGGAGCAAGTAGCGGTCGTAGTTCGTGCGGCCCCACGTGTATTTGGCCCTTGGCTTGGGGTCCGCGACGTCAAGCACCTCTTTTCCGTCCATGGTGTCGAGGAGGGAGATGACCGCACAAGTTGGAAGAGACTACATTAGAAAGAGACGTGAGTTAGAAGAAGAAGAAGTACATGAAATACTTACCTTGCCTACCGAAGAAACGTATGCAACGTGTTAGTTTTGGCTATTCATTTTGGAGTAAATGTATTTTGAGAATGACTGTTTCTATGCACACAGTGAGCACGCTATTTAGGGGGCATATTCACGGAAGAACTCAGCGAAACTTGACCTCTCCATTTTCTATCCCACAAGAAGACAACTTGTTTTACCATCACTAGCCTGACCAATTGCCTTTCAAGCATCTTGCTTCTTTGAAGTCAGTCTAAGGTAGAGGATACCACAGGAGGAGACCACTTAACATATGATAGCATTTGTCCACTGTTTGTTTGATTAAACATACAATTTGAACATTATTGCCCACATTAGGAGGTTGAATTTTAAGTTACGTTAACGTTAAACATCAGCTGACGGTAGGCTAATTTCTCTGGTTAACATAAAGTTACTAGCTAACGTTAGCTGACAAACAAGAGTTTTATCTAATGCTCTGTTAAAATAGTCAGGTTAAGGTTATATAGTGTTGTTCGATTACGATTAAGGTTGCAGAAATATCTGACATAATTTATTCTAAAAAACAAGGTATCGTTTCCAAAGTAGCATAGGCCTACCTTCAAATTCGCCCTGATTGCCCTGCTACTATGGCTACCAGTACTTTGGGAAATTTAGCACATCTCTTTTGGAATGTTCAGTCATACAAAGTTTCATTTTTAAAGGAGCCATGCAAACAAACGCGTAGCCTATTACCTTAAATGAATTTGGCCCAACTTTATTTTCAGTTCATTAGAAAAAAACAAGTGGATAAAGTTCACAAAATATAGATAACTGGCCAATAAAGAAGGAAGTTGGGCTATCAGCTTAGCAAGATGGTTCATCCCTGATGTTGATTCAATAGCAAGCCGGTTGACCCCTGATTCATGTTTCTCAATCTAGCCTATGATCACATCAAAATTGATGGTGGCCAATTGGAATTGATAATAATAGTAATCTTGTCAAATAATTATTAGGCCTACCCAACTGAACCAGAATGGGACTTGGGCTATCAGAGAGAGCAAAACAATGATCAAGAGTTGACATTGTCGTGTTTTGCACTTAAGTTAACGTTGCTGTCTGAAAATCATTCCTTAACAAAAAAAGAACCTAGCTTTTACTGTCATAAAGTGTATCACAATGTTGCAATTTGTCACAAAACAGCTGTCCTTCAAGTTCCAGAATCAAGTGTCAGTCTGTCAATATATTCAAAAACATGTAACTCCAATGTGGACCTTCTTGGAAAGTAACACACATTAAGAAGTGCTTTACCTTGCTCAAGGGTGTTTGCTGGGATCCCTTTCTTGGAGGCGAGACCTGTTCTCAGAAAATATAGTGAACATTTTCTTAGAGGTAGAGTACCTATATAGTGTAACTGTGGTGTTCCGATCCATTGCACACGTGGTTAACGGTTAATGCACTCGTTGGGGGGATGACCATTTTTCTCAGAAATCTGTGCCAAGAATAAGCGGCGGTCACCTTGTGGTTAGGGGACTAGATGTTATCTGATGTTTATTAATCATGGGGTTATATTTGGTGTGAGTGTGTGTGTGTGTGTGTGTGTGTGTGTGTGTGTGTGTGTGTGTGTGTGTGTGTGTGTGTGTGTGTGTGTGTGTGTGTGCGCGCACATGTGTACTGTATGTGTGAGTGAACTGTCAAAGTTTTCTTGAATTCCATGATTGATATTGATTGATTGATGTTGTTCCCCAGCTGTTCTTATGACAGCCAGGTATCCCCAACTCATTCCAGTCAAGTGTACAGTACATCCATCTTGAGCCGTCTTCCTCAGAGACAAAATCAGACACAGTTATATTCTCCACTCCCTCATTGCTAGTGGGAGGAAAACTTGGAAATATCATGTCCCTCTCTCTCTATCGCCCTCTCTCTCTCTCACTCACTCTCTTTCTCTCTCACTCACTCTCTCTCTCTTTCTTTCTCTCTCTGAATTTTCTGTGCTTGCCTCTGTCTGTGGCTGTGTTTTTGCCAAGCAGATATGGAGAATGATCCTGAGCCAGGGTGGTGTGTCATGGCTGGCTGAGCAGCGGTGAATGGAAAGAAACAGGTGCCAGAGGCTGCCCCCTGCTCCTCTTGAATCTTTAACTTTGGGCAGAGCGGAGACCGAGCCCAAGCCAGAGCGGAGGACAGGAACAGGCATGGAACGGAATGGAACAGAGGGAACCAGACCTGGGGTTCCAGGTATACAAACTACTGCGGAATAGAGAATGGAGTAAGTAGAGCCTGAACAAATCCATCAGCCGTGGTCTATTGCATGCTGAAAATACACGCAGTGCAGACCGGGACAGACAGACACACTTGCACATATGTGTGAACACACACACACACACACACACACACACACACAAATGCACATATGCATAGGTTCATACAAGGTGCATGCCATCAGTACACCCAAGTCAGTAAATATATGGCATCATATACTGTACGTGTGTATAAGAGCGCAGGTGTGTGTGACTGTGTGTTTGTGTCTCTAAGTGAGGCTGTGACACTACCCCCGCCCGACTTAACAGACACCTCAAATCCACAGCCCTTGTTCTCTAATGAACATTACACACAACACAAACCACAAAGCCCCCAACCCTTAAACCCTGTGTGTCCATTTGTGTGTTCGTGCGTGTGTGTGTGTGTGTGTGTGTGTGTGTGTGTGTGTGTGTGTGTGTGTTCATGTTTGTGTGTCTCTCTGTGTGTGTGTGTGTGTGTTCATGTTTGTGTGTCTCCGTGTGTCAGTGTGTGTGTGTCTGTGTGTGTGTGCGCGTGCATGAGTGTGTGTGTGTGTATGTGTGTGTGTGTGTGTGTGTGTGTGTGTGTGTGTGTGTTCATGTTCATGTGTGTGTGTGTAGTGCACCCTACAGGTATATTTTTTGTGATCAAAAGAGTAAGATGAAGATAAAGATTGCTGTAACCGGCCGTAGCTGGAGGCTGTGGTTGGTGCATAAAGGAAGGGCAGTGAGGAGAACAGCCCAAGTAAATCATGTGGGGCCTCGGCAAGGTGCTTTAATGAGTTCTTTTGAAATCCAAAATTCAGTTGGTTGCTGTATTATGTTTTATAGTAAAAAAGATAATAATTATAACACTTTTATTTTATAATAATTTTAAATATGATGATTGAATGATGATTGATAAATTCAATGAGGTCTGTCCAAGAAATTGTATTCTGCCACAAAAAAATGAAGAATCACATCATTGTATATGATGAATAGAATTTTAACAACCTATTTCAAAGACACAAAACAATCACACATTTTCAATTTACAACTTTCAAGTCTTTTCCTCAATCTTTCCTCTATTCTCTATGTTGGGTTTTTCCTCAAGGTTTGTTGATTCCAGTTATCCAAAGGCACAACAACCCAGGGCAAGTGAAGGACATATTATCATGCCATGTTCATATTCTTTACGTGTGGTAGTATACCACTATCATATTTCCCACACTTAGTTCTCTAAAAGTCAGCAATTTTATATTGACTATTGTTTGCTGTAAACAAAACAAATAATTTATCTTATTGCCATAATCAGAAGAAAAAAAATAATCCAAAAAAAAAATAATAATGATAATGAAACAAATTGTGTTTCTAAATTGCAGATGGGGTTACTGAGGATTTTACACAGATGTTAACATGAATATCAAAAGCTATTTAAAATGGTGCCAAAACAGATGCATAGCAGTGTGACTGACTCCACTAACACCAGATCATGTAGAGGGAAGTTTGGCAGCAGAAGGCCCATTATTTTTATTTTAATGGCTGTTAAACTTTGACTTACACCACAGGGCACTGGAAAGAGCCCAAGCTCATTACGACTCGACTTGGTAAGAGCTGCAGAGTGTGTTTTGAGATGGAAGATTGAAATTAAATGGATGTAGGCTGTTTATGAATTCTGAGACTTATTAATGAAACATAATCAGTAGCCTATACTGCACCTTTCAGAATAGCCTTATGCTCCCAGAATATGACCCCTTTTCCACAAAAACACTATCTTCCACACCTTTTTAAGCACGTCAATCCTAAGTTACTCAGCTGCATTGTACTAGTAAGGTACCAATTTCAAGCTTAGCAGAGTATAGCCTGATGCAAATGGAGTTTCACCAAAATACTCGAGGCTTATTAAATAAAATTATTAAATGATTGTTTTCCTCAATGTTTTTTAATCTAAATGTTCCCACTGGTGTAGGCGCAGGTTATAATAGAAGATTGTCATCATTGGAATAGGCCTACTGTCATCTCTGTAAAAAAAAAAAAGATCTCGTCTAAAATAATAAAACAGAGCTTTGAGCCCTTTCACATAACACCCTGAGGCCACCCAAACAAACCTCTTACAAAACCTGTGTCACCCCCCCCCCCCCCCCCCATCCCCCTCCACACACACACATACACACACACACACAGACACACACACACACACACACACACACACACACACACACACACACACACACACACACACAGAACAACATGCACGGCCAGAGAGCGAACATAATGGGACGTAATGGGTTATCGGTGACACGGCCGCGCCGCGAGAGTGATTAAACCGCGGTGAAATCTGGCCAGTCTCTCTGCCCCGACGGCTGCCAGTTGTTGCCGTATCTACCCAAACACAAATCATTCTTCCCCATCTGCCACACCCATCACTCACGCTTTGATACCAACATAAACCATCGCAGGAGCGACCAAGCACCTCTTCTAGTGGATTTCAAACTGTCCCATCGTCCCGTAAAATATATCCAAGCGAGTCCTCTCATCAGTGAGGATGGAAAGATAACTTTGTGTGTAATGCTCTCGAAACTGAGTGTTTGCCGCCATCTAGTGGACATCTGCAGGAGGTGCAAGTTCAATTTGGCCATCTTCAAGATTTGACTGTTATAATGAAGAGCACAAGATAGCATCTTCATTATTTCAGTATCTTGTCCTCTTCATTATATCAGTCAAATAAAAGTCACTAATGCGGTGTGAAAAACAAACATTTCTATGTCACAAGCATTTAGTAAGCTACAATACAAACGTGAAAACTTGCATACACTTGCGATGGTAAAAAAGATCACTCATGTCAATTTATTTGGTAATTAACTCCACTGCAGCCAGGGAAATCACTACATCATTTACACCATCATTCACCAGAGACTCTTTTATTAATTTCACTTCTTATCTTTCCTTTCACCTGATTTCTGCTCTTCAGCCTGAGTTGTTGCCTCCTCCTTCTCCTTCTCCTTCTCCTCTTTTCTCTCTTCCTTCTTATCCTCTTTTTTCTCTCCCTCCTTCTCCTCTTTCTCTACCTCTATCTTTTCCCCTCCACCCACCTCCTCCTCCTTTTTCCCATCCTTCTTCTCCCCTTCATCCTCCATCCCATCTCCTCCATCTCCCTCTCCTCTCTCCCCCTCCACCTCTCCTCCTTCTCCTTCCCCATCTCCTCCCTCCCTCTCCCTCTCCTTCTCCTTTCCACCTCTCCCTCTCCACAATCTCCCCCATGCCCTGAGCCCCACGTCCTCCTCCATCGCTACCTCTCCCTCCTTCACCACCCCCACCACCCCCTCCTCCTCCTCCTGCTCCTCTCCTCCCTCGGCCACTATCCCTCCCCAGCCCTCGGTCTGCATCTCCAGCTGCTCCACCCGCGTCTCCATCTTGAGCACGCTGGACTCCAGCTCCATCATCAGCCGGGCCAGCTTAGTGCGCAGTGTGTCCAGCGTCTCCCCCAGGTGCTCCACCTGTGGAGGACAGAATAGGGCGACTACTGAGACCACAACAACAACAACAACAACAACAACAACAACAACAACAACAACAACAACAACAACAACAACAACAACAACAACAACAACAACAACAACAACAACAACACTTCCCGGCAAGTAAAACGCATCAGCAAAACACCAGGGTATATTCTATTGTCTGTAACTGGAAAGTAAAAAACAAAAAGGAATCACGAGAAATGCTGTATGCTGAGATGTCTAACAACATCTCAGGGTTTCTTTGTCTGTCATATTCTGTACTTTTTTTACGAATAGGAAAATGTACATTTCAATACTTCTGACTGTGATACTTAACATGTAACATGACAGCTTCATTCTCCAGCGGTAATCTCACAGTGTACGCTCACATGTTCTAGATCCCTGTCCAGCACTGCACCCCCAGAATCCCTACACACACACACACACACACACACACACACACACACACACACACACACACACACACACACACACACACACACACACACACACACACACACACACACACACACACACACACACACACACACACACACACACCCTGGTCTCCATCTGGTCCGGTTGATTGCTATCATCAGTGGTCTCCTCCAGCATGCCCATCTTGGTGAGGATCTGACGGCCCTTCTCCTCTAGGTGGCGCTTGGCAGCGGGGAACTCGGACAGCGTGGCCGTCAGGTCCTCCTTGGACAGGCTGAACAGGTCTGAGTGGCCGATGCTGCGGATGTTTGCTGTCCGCCGGTTTCCAGATTTATTCCCTTTTTATGCAGATCAGAGGCAGAGAGGAAATTAATTGTTACTTGTATTAAATTGGACCGTTTTTTAAATATATCTATCTATATATATATATATATATATATATATATCATCATCCTGGTCATATCCTTGCCCATTATTCTATTTTTGTTAGAATAATAACATTAAGGTTTTGTGCTCTGAACAATGTGTGGTAAATAATGTATCTGGATATCTCATAGTGGTATTAAAAATGGTTGGTTTAAAACTGTTTAGAAATCAAAACTGATGAAGTAGTATCAGTCATGACATCTTAACAATATAAAACAGTATCACCATTTATATTGCTTTGTTTATTTATATATTTGTAATTTGTTTATTTGTTCTTCAGGCTGCCCAAAAAAGGAGAGTGAAGTAAGGAGAGTGAAGTAAAGAGAGCCTCCCACTCAGCACCTGAAGCATCTGATATCTATTCCGACCAAATAACAAACGTTTCGGAACGTAACACCTTCGTTCAGAGCTTGAACCAGAAAAGGGTGTCTTGGGAATCGGAGTGGATGTGTCATTCTACCTTTCAGAGAGAGAACTGTTGCCATGAGAAAAGAAAACTAGTCAACGAGCGCTACACTGCAGATGTTAACTGGCATGTTACACAGCTATTTTTTGCCACTTTTATGGTACAACTGTTCATACCATGCTCCCGTTCATACATCTCATTAATTGTTGCTTTGCATGCAACACCCATTGTTGATGAAGCACCCTTGGTTTGGTTCAAAACTGGTGGAAATGCGGGCTAGTTCACTAGATAGCACCAAGGTTCAAACAATTCCAAACGGAACCGGTTCAAGAGCGCATTCTCTGTCAGTCAAAAAAATGTCCTGAGAGGGGTGGGGGTGGGGAGCAACCAACTGCATGCGGGTTCAGACGCTGTTCAGACGCTGTTCAGTGCTGCATGGTACCTTAACCTTTGATGTGGAGGATACTGATCTCTCCTTTTTTGCCTTTATTCATACAGGAAAGTAGAGAGAGACAGGAAGCGCGTGGGAGAAAGAGAGAGAGGGCGGGATCGGGAAACGACCGCAGGTGGGCACTTGGACCCGTACACGGCACGAGCGCTGTAGCCTGTTGCGCCACAGCGCCCCCCCGCTGCATGGTACTGATCTCTCCTCTTTTTTTGCCTTTATTCATACAGGAAAGTAGAGACAGGAAGTGAGTGGGGGAGAGAGAGAGAGAGAGAGGGCAGGATCGGGAAATGACCGTAGGTGATACACGGGGTCTGAACGAGCGCTGTAGCCTGCTGCGCCACAGCGCCCCCTGCTGCATGGTACCTTTGATGTTGAGGATGCTGATCTCTCCAAAGAACTGCCCGTCCCCGAGCACGGCGTACTGAGTGACCCCGTCGTCCGCCACCACGGCCAGCTTGCCCTCCTTAATGATGTACATCTCGTGACCCACATCGCCCTTCCTGCAGACGTACTCACCTGGGCTGTACACCTGAGGAGAGGAGGAGGAGGAGTGAGGAGGAGCGAGGGGGAGGCAGGACAGAAAAGGAAAAGTTAGTAAGTAAGTATTTTTATGTGTATACTGTGGCACTGTGGCACATTTGTTTTTAATGCACAGAGCACAACACAAAGCGCTCTACACACAGACATAAATACAATAACATCACTAACAATTATAATCAACAACAAACAAATGAACAGTTAAAAATCAATTCAGAATCAAAATCCATAAGTGAAATCAGTTCATTGGCTGCATAGAAACCCCAATTTCCATTGGCAAAGGTGACTATTGTGAACTGCACAGAGCATGTAGCACCAGTAGCCCTTCTGGCTGTCTGGAGAACATTGTGTGGGTTCAGGTTGGTGATATCAGTTCAGCTTTGTAATAGTCTGTTAAGTCAACTGCTTCACAGAAAAAAATAAAGCTAGTGCTTAGTTCAGGATTATTCAGAATAGCCTTTAGCCCAGGTGAGGTCAAATCAGTCAAGTGTGTAAATATTGGCTGCAAACGGGTGGCTGTGATGTTAAAATAAGAACAGATAATGGCCGTCAAACATTAACATGAACTGCTGCTGATACTAACAGCAGATTGGAAATGGGTTTGAGCATTTGGTTGACCTTCACATTACCTGAAGGCCTGAAGGGGTGCAAACTCTGTGCTTTCTTTCCCTGTCTTTTAACCACTCACTGAGTGCGGTGATAAGATCATCTTAGTTATGTGGAACCGAGTTAATATCAAAATAAAAAATAAATATCAAAACACTAATACTGTATGTAATGTTAAAACAGGTGATAAGATCATCTTAGCTACGTGGAACTGAATTGATTAAATATCAAAAAACACTAATGCTGTATGTGATGTTAAAACAGGTTAATGTGTTGGAGAGGTACAGTAGGCCACAGTATTGACTAAGGTGATTCACGTTCATGGGGAATACTGATTCATACTATTGAGGACTGCACAAGCATTGCTCAGGCTGTTGAACAGTTTTGGTTGCTAACAGGTTAATGTGTGATGACCTAGAGTATTGGCCAAGGTGATTCAAAGGAAATACTGATTCACACCACTGCAGGCAGACTATAGTCAACCAGCTCATTAACTCAAACACCAACATGAGATTTTACAATGTAAGCACCAAGTCATAGGATTTTAGTTTATTCTCAATATCCCACAATACAATGTCTCTTCAGCCCCCTATAGTTCTACTGATTGACAAACATTCTAAGGGCTGAGGCAGAGAATGTCTAATAAGGGGAGAAGGACCACTAGCGAAATACTTCCGCATGGTACTGCAACTAGAGGGCGATCGCGAGCAAGTGATGAATGAATGGGTAGCAATGGAGCTGAACCCCCCAGTACCACATTTCTTGTTATATATGTTTTTCTCCTAAAATTGCATTAATGCATGCGATGCAGGATAACTTGACTTGACAATCAGCTGACCAATACAATTTTCAATATGTGTTGTTATTCCTAAAAACCCTTTCAAAGTTTTCATGTCACGTGACACAAGCGAACCACTTTACGGCCATAGACCTAAAAGAAGGTTCAGCTTCACGACGGTCGTAATCGGTCGCGATTGTCGCGAGCATCCATGAGCTAAATGCTAGCATGTTACAGGAAAAACGGCCCATCCTATGAAAAGCAGAAAGGACATGAGTGACTTTTTATTTCATTTCCAGTGGAAAACCTATACTCAGGTAGCTACTACGACAATGTACATTAAGAAATGAAGTTGTCAACTGTGAAAAAAACGAGTTCTAGCCGCTTAGCCCCATAGACCACAATTCATTTATCACTTGCTCGGCAACGCCCCCAGCGGAATTTCAACAGATTGCATGAACAATCCGGTACAATGGAGTTAATAGGAAGTGGACCGGCTCTCCCTAAAGGGGCTCTGGCTGAGGTCAGTTGTGCTTGTGCCTCTTCCTCATTTGACCTATGAACTCCCCATCCTTGACCTTTGACCTGTAGGTGACCTGTACCTGTGGGGTGAGTTTGAGCACCAGCTCCGCCAGCAGGCTTTTCTCACAGTTCTGGAAGATGGTGACCTTGGACATGGTGGGCAGGTGGACGCTCACGGCGATCTCCGTGCGGAGGGAGGCAGGCAGCAGCTCCAGGATCTCGTTCTCACGCGTGATCTTCCTGGAGAGGTCAAACACACACACACACACACACACACACACACACACACACACACACACACACACACACACACACACACACACACACACGCACACGCACGCACGCACACACACACACACACACACACACACACAATCAATCAATCAGTCAGGGAAGAGTACAATGTTCTGTAAGACCAAAGTGATTATAAAGCAATGTGGACCACAGGTAGGCAGAGAGAAGCAAGTCCAGTTAAGAAGAAAACAATTGGAATGTTGTCCAAGCCCAGGAAAAGTTAAAGTAGATAGTGAAATAGTGAAGAAGACTGTTATAGACTAGAGCTTTAGCTGTTATAAATAGGCTACTGGCCTAAAATGGGCTGAGACTGAGATATGTGAGATGCACAGAGACTGACATACAAACAATTCAGGCTTCACCCATCAGTGTTTCTCAAAACTCAAACTCAAACTGGGAACACTGAAGATGGGCTAAGCCAAGCACCTAGATATCTCAGTCTCTGTCCATCTAAGGCCTTGTAGGCTACACAGTTTCAGCTTATTTTAATTCAACACTATCAGCACTATCTTGAGTGCTAGAGTTTCCTTGTTCCACCCATAACTCATGTCTGGCGTATAGTGGGGGCTGGTGTGAGCGGAAGGGGCACCCACTTGTTGATGTGCAGATGCTGGTACCAGCTGTTGACGCGCTGGCGCAGGTCCTTGCTGATGCGCCGGCTGCCCAGGTAGCTCTTGACGAGCTCGTGGTTGGGGAAGAAGACGTTGTCGCGGCTCCGCAGGCTCAGGATGACGTTGCCCACGTTGCCCACGATGGAGGCGAACACCAGCACGGCGATGAGCAGGTCGGCGATCATGAACAGGTACTCCTCCTCGCGGCGCGGCAGCGGCGTGTCGCCCACCGTGGTGAAGATCTGCGCCGAGAACCAGAAGCAGTGGAAGTACTGGCGCTGCATGGAGGCGAAGCCCGGCCGCGAGATGTTGGGGTACGCCCAGCGGTCGGAGCCGAAGCCCACGTAGCGCGACAGCGCAAAGTACAGGCACGCGTTCCAGTGGATGAGCACGAAGATGTAGAGCATGAGCTTGGCGATGCGGAAGGTGTTGGGGTAGGCCGTGCGCGTCTCCATGCGGTCCAGCGCCTCGGAGAGGCGGCGCGTGCGGAGCAGCCGGTTGAGGCGCACGAGGGGCGCGTGCACGCCCAGGCGCAGGTAGAGCAGGTCGGTGGGCAGCACCGAGGCCAGGTCCAGCAGGAAGCTGCGCGAGAGCAGGTACTTGGAGCGCAGGCGCGACACCTGGTGCACCAGGATGCCCTGGTCCAGGAACGCTGTCAGGGGGGGTAAAGTCATATACGTACAGTATCTCTCTCTCTCTCTCTCTCTCTCTCTCTTGCTCTCGCTCTCTCTCTCTATCTCTCGCTCTGTGTGTATGGCTCTGTATGTGTGTGTACGTTTTTATTTAGATTTATTTATATAAAGGTGTGGTTGTGCTTACAGGGTGTTTTGTAATATGTGCCTCTGTCTGATGAAAGGACATTGTCTATAGACTGCATGTGATTACACTGTAATGTGTGTGTGTACTATGTAGACTGCATGTGCTTACACTGTATGTGTATGTGTAGACATACAGTATGTTCTGTAGATCCATATTTTAGTGTGCTTATGCATGCCTTTAGTGAGTGAATATGGACATTTCACTTGTGCTCCTGGACAATCACAAAATGTCAAATTTGCCCATCCTAACACACCATCTAACTTGAAGTACATACCACAAAGTCACCCACATATCCATAGATTCCCATACTACAGTAATTTCCCGCATATAAGCCACATTGTGTATAAGCCGCAGGACAGTGTTTTATGCAAGTTAAAATAAACAAAACCATATTAACACCATATTAACTGGCCCCCTGTATTAACCTCATAGCTGAAGAAATGGAGCAAAATCAATGTATAAGCCGCGGCTAATAGTCGGGAAATTACGGTATAAGCGACCTGTGTGGGATGTTTACCTGTGCGTCCCCTCACTGCCATGTCGGTCATGTAGAACAGGTCAGAGATGTAGTCCAGGGTCAGCCAGGCGGCCAGGAAGTTCTCCTCTATGGAGTAGAAGCAGGCCCTGCACAGCAGACGTGTGGGCTCATTTATACAGTAGAGAGGGACACCACATCTCTAAACGCTATCTTGAATTTCCCCTTGGGGATCAATGAAGTATCTATCTATCTATCTATCTAACTAACTATCTAACTAACTATCTATCTATCTATCCCTGACTGGATCCCCTTGGGGATCAAAAATGTATCTACCTATCTATCTATCTATCTATCTATCTATCTATCTATCCCTGACTGGATCCCCTTGGGGATCAAAAAAGTATCTACCTATCTATCCATCTATCTATCTATCTATCTATCTATCTATCTATCCCTGACTGGTTCCCCTTGGGGATCAATAAAGTATCTACTGTATCTATCTATCTATCTATCTATCTATCTATCTATCCCTGATGGGATAAAAACCGGCAAAACTGAAACAACATTCATGTGTTTATTTGTCATTTGCTTTAATGATAAGTGTGACAACATTATAGGACTGTCATAAATTATGACTAGCTCTAAAGCTTGTTTTGCTTGTAAATAGCGGTGACTGCCAATTTTTACTGTCTGCTACGACATTCGGAATATGGGATTTAGACGTTCAGAATTGTACTGGCCTTGTGTGCTGTATAGGGTGAAGAGAGCGGAGTGTTTCTGAGCTCTGAGACCCCCGTGTGTGTGTGTCAGCCTTACCTGCAGATGATGATTACCCAGTTGTAGAAGATGGGGAAGATCATGACCTGCAGCCAACCATAGTAAAACTCCCCAGACGGATCCACTATCCAGTGCCTCCAATCTCTCCAGCTGAGGGAGGACAGAAACAATCTGTGTCATGTGGTGTGTGTGTGTGTGTGTGTGTGTGTGTGTGTGTGTGTGTGTGTGTGTGTGTGTGTGTGTGTGTGTGTGTGTGTGTGTGTGTGTGTGTGTGTGCAGGTGTGCGTGCGTGTGTCTGTGTGCGTGTCACTCTGTGTGCATAAGTGTGTGTGTGTGTGTGTGTGTGTGTGTGTGTGAATGTGTGTGAGTGTGTGTGTGTGTGTGTGTGTGTGTGTGTGTGTGTGTGTGTGTGTGTGTGTGTGTGTGTGAGGGAGCGAAGGAGAGCATAGAATCTACAGAAGGATCCAGATACACAAAATAAAATATTCTAAAGCATGGCTGACATATCGGTAAAACACACCAACATATTTTTTAATGTAGCTAGGTGTTTCGCATCAGCTAAATGAGTAGATGTGTAATTAGAGTAGAAATTAAATAAAAATCTGCATCAATACCCTCAACCAAGGGGACATTTTAATATGGAATTGATTTCCAAACCACAATTTTCCATTTTCATTTTATTATCCATTTGGAGACATCAAATTATTTGTAATCAGTGACATCTCAAATGGACCTCTGCGCAGTACTGTACATCTGGGATAAAACTGGAAATGCCACTTACTTCATTTTGGGTTCTTTTGGCTTGTCTCCCCCTTTCCCACCTTCCGCTTCCTCTCCATTTTGCTGTCGAGTAGGTCTCCACCTGATGAGTTTTGAACAGCAGTCCATCCTTGCTTATTTAGACTTAAGGTTTCCTTGACTTTATAAATACAAACATAGCCCCCTCAGTATGTCCAGTTTGCTCAATACGGAGATGAATTAGCTTCCTGAACAGCCTTCTGGCCATAAAATGACTATTAGCTTGCCGTGTCAACGTAAATGTTTAGAGTACGCATCTGCTGAAGATGAGCATGACAGAGCCAGTGTTTGGCCACATAGCTCGGTGATCATAACAACACGCTGCCTTACCTGGGTAGGTGATGCTCATCGCCATGACAGCAGCTCCCTAACCTCAGGTGGATCCCCTAGAGTATTTGAGCCAGTCACCTTTCATTGAGACCTTCCTCCGGACCAAACACAGCCCTGTTGGAGGAAAACCAGACTTCTATAACTCTTTGATGCAGGTGAAATCTCAACAGGCCTACTTTTAGCATGAACACTGTTGCCTATCAAATATGTTTGTCTTCTTGAATCATTTGTGATATTTTACAGACGCACAACTGTTTTAAGTATAAATAGAATTAGAATATATTAGTAGTATTATAGTATAAATAGCACAATAAGAATGCAAAAGCATTTCCCAGTGATGAGAGTAGCCTGTACAAGGGAAGGCTGAAATGGCATAATGCAGACAGTGTGCGTTGGCCACTTGTTCCCATGTTTCACCACTAGAGGTCTCTTCAGACTACAATATTACAGTAACAGGAGTAAATGTATGTTTTCATGAAATTAAATAAATACATTAATAAATACAGTGCACTCCACTGGTCTTGGTGCCCTACAAGTACCAAGTAGGCCTACAAGCCGTGTAAATCAACAAGGCTGAGTTCTAAGGTTACTAACATCACAAAATAAGTGGGTTATGTGAGATTCATCATCTACAATGAGCCCAACCGAAGCGCCCTACCATTAGCTTATATATTTTATATACTAGTGGCCTATTTGGAAATATGAACTGATAATGACAAAACCTGATTTTTTTTTATGTCTTTGTATTTGTCAAAGATGATCTGTTTTTACACTCCATGTCGACAGGTGGCAGTATCGAAACAGTTGAATTCTGAACGCATACCAAGTCATCAACGAACAACAGTCAAAACAGTTGTCTTTTCTCTTCCGTGTCTCTCATGACAGCAAATATTTTCCGTGGTCTCTTCGTTTGGTAGTTAAAGCACCGTTGTGTGTACCAATAAATACATGTGTAGTCATGTATGGTGCTGTGTGGGCTCATTGTCATTATGGTAGGATCAGTGTGAGTTAAATAATGCATTATCTGCTGTAAATAACATATCCATCAGCTAACAGTTTCGTTTGCTGTCTTCAATTAGCATGCTACCTAGTTCAGAGAAGTGTCACTAAATATAGCTGCATCACAGCTGTCAAGAAGTTTAAGTAAATCCCGTAGAGCAACTTTATACGTGGTCTATCATAGCTTGAAGACCATTGCGACATTCACCATGGAACAAGCGAGAGACGATGAGGTGGCCACTGTAGATGTACAATTCACCGACCTCCCCAACGCCTTGGTCGCCTGCAAAGTGTCCGAGGAGCTCTTCGGTGATCACAGTCTGAAAGTAAGTGCACGTCAACATTGAAATAAACATCCTACATTTGCAGCACGCCATGTTTTTAATATGAATCAAGATCCTTTCGAGTAGGCTAGTCCTTGACCTTCACTGAGATGGGTCGCTCCGTGTGTTCAACAAATCAACATTACACACCTGTGTTCACCTGCTAACTAGTGATTATCGCCTGATTACTGCTATTGTTGCCCGCTGTCGTTCAAACCCAGTTGCTAGTCTGACGCACTGCGCCCGGTGACATTTACTGGAGTCTACCTACGCATGAAGACCATAGCATAACTGGGCAATTTGCTTGTCAGATGGGGATGTGGGCCAGAGATATATATTTATATGTAAATGTCATGATTACACTTATGTGAGATATTTTTATGAGGCAATATAGGCCACACGTCAGTCAATAGAGACAAAGTAGGCCTAATCAAAAAAAGACAACGTCTTCCTCTTACCAACTCCACTTACAGACTACATCAGAAAATCCACAGTTCAAGTATAGTTAAGCTTGCAGCATACCTGTGACCATGCTATACAACTGGATTCAGATAGGTTTGTGAAATAACTTCCGGCATGGAAAGTATCACTGCTTTTCCACATACAGTAAACCATAAATACTCCAGATTTTGGTCTAGGTCATGACTCTTTGAGTGTCTGTCCTGCCACCATTGTTCCACTGTTTATGGATCACGTGATTCGCTCAGGACTTTTTTTTATCAGGATGTTTGGCTTAGTATGACAGCCAGCTGAATGGTTTTCCCAGCAGCTGAAGGTGTGTGTGTGTGTGTGTAGACCTATGCATGCGAGACAAAGACATTAGAGTCCGGACACCCATTCCCTGACATTAGCTAGGGCCAACAATCGTCCCACGGTAGCAGCAAGATTGGACAGACTGAAAAGACACTCACATGGAAATGGTTTCCATAGTGGTTGAACCTGCCTTGTCAGCAGGAAAGATAAAGTTTTCCCTGTGGGAGAGAGGAGGGTGGAAAATTTCTGAGAAGGGGGAAGGGGAGAAGAGAGGACAGATCCTCATTTTGACAGCATTGGGAACATTCCAAGATCTGACCGAGGCTGTGGAGCTATGGAATAATTTATGATCCATTAGAAAGAGAGAGAGAGAAAGAGAGAAACACAGATGAGAAGAAGTGAGACATTGAGTCCTTAATCTCAGCTGCTGGAAGATGTGGGGCAGTTTTTGAAAGTAAAATGTGTCCATTTATTTTAATGTCTTAAGGCAGCATGAGTGTGTTTTCTTGTGTAGGAGGTCTGGGAGTTATTTCATTTAGGTGACAGCAGGTGGTGTCAGCCGGACAGTGTGGGCGGCTCAGCTGGCCAGAGGCCCTGCCAGTGTGGGTGTACTGACTGAGCAACTGCACAGCTTCCCGCATCAAAGTGTCGGCTAGTTCAAGTGAAACCAACCGAGTCTAACAGCTACACCTTTGACCGAAATAAGACTGAGACTACACTGAGTCTAACAACTACACCTTTGACCGAATTAAGACTACACCGAATCTAACAGCTACAGGTTTGACCGAAATAAGACTACACACAGTCTAAGCTGCCTGTCATTTTAGCTTTGACCGAATTAAGAATGCCTAGTAGTAACGTCTCTTTGATGAAGATAAGGAATGGATGTTGGTGTGGTTATACCTGAGATTGGCATGACATAGGTCAACTTTACAGTGTTACTGAACAAGTGCTTGCCATTTCTGATGAGGGTAATTCTTAGTGTAGTCTGTTAGCATGCAAGACATTCACACAGGCCTTTGAGCAGCTCAGCATTTGAAAAAAATGCGCTTTGGCCTGGATAGCCGAATATCTCCCATTCTTTGAGACATTTCCATGATGTAACCATGATGTCGAGGTCACGACAGCAGTTCAGCTACACACACTCCACTCCACTCCGCTGGTGTGTGTGTGTGTTGTGATGTGCCAAGAGCAACAAGAAACCTCACGTCAAGGAGATGTCGGCCAGGGACACACACAAGGTGGCTGCCGTTGCTGCCGCTGTTGTTGATGTTGTTGCTGAGGCTCTCATTTCTAGGGCCTTACATGCACGGGCAGATTAGGCTGCTGGAATGAGGGCGCTTTTTACCACAATACGCGAGGAAGGCGGAAATTCCACAGAGCGCTGGCCTCCACTGAAACCAGATTGAGCCAGTTACAGTAGCTGACCTCTTCTGGCTATTCATAGTAAGGTAGTAAGTAAGTATGTGAGAGAAGATGACGCCAATGAGACAGTTCTTTTGTATTGGTGTGTGTGTGTGTGTGTGCGTGGTGATTAAGGAGATTTGTTGTGGTTCAAAGCGTTTTTCCGCTGGCTGCTGTCGTCATCATCACACTCCAGAGAGCCAGACAGCCTCAAAGCCTCTTAACAACATAAGGGGGGGGGGGGGACTTTTTTCTGTCCGCTGGCTGATAAAAACATCTCTTTGTATGAACCCCAGTTTCTGCGGTGACATTCTTCTGTGGGCGGCAGGCTGCTTCTATAGAAGTATTGTATGGCCATTGGCCGGCTACCGGTGCAGGTGGGAGCAGACATGGATTCTCCCCTAGGCAGTAGGAAGACACAAAGTGGATTGTTGTGGCCTGGTTCAGCAAGATCAGTGGTGCGTTCAAGTTCCTGGAACAGAGACAAGCGATCGTGGTGAACTTGTTTGTCTGGACGGATATATTTGACCAGTTTTGTTTTAAACATTCCATCTCAATGGTAACCCAAACTCTCAGCAGCATGTTGGCAGAAAACTACTTTATCAAACTATTTGCCTTCAGGTCTCTGCAAATGAAAACTTGCAAACAGAAAGATGCTTGCAAACGATCAGACATTGGCCTATATTTGTGAATTTGAGTGCACCTCACATGCATCTTTTTGTGCTAGCTTCACCCTCGCACACCTTCACAAGAATACCCAGACCTTTCTGTCATTGAACAGAGCACAGTAGTAGCAGCCTGTTGAATGAGAAATATGACGGTGACGACCATCTGAGCGCGGTGCTTAAATAGCCCCGATGCTTAAGCCAGCAACTTGTCACTGTCTTTTTTAGCGTCGTGTCATTGTGTGAAATGTTCTGTTTGCTGTTGACAGAGACGTGATGTCCTGCATGTCCAGACAGTGTGTATTGTTGTCGTCCAGGCGGGTAGTAGTAGTAGTGATCTCATTCTTAAGCCGCCACCTGCGTGATGAATTCCACCGGGCCTGACTTAATTAGCCCTCCGCAGACGGCCTGTCGTCACCCCTGATGTCCAGTTTTAGATTTGATCTGATGTGCTTGGACGCTGGACACTGCTGGAATGGATGTGCTGTGGTTCGGTGCAGCTTTGCACCCTGCACATGAGATGTTATGGCGACAGTTCCCAAGGCAATTTAGCCTATACCTGGAACTAGTAAATGGAGGAATTTTATTTTAAGCCCTTCAAGGGAACCTGTGTTGTGTGTTTGTCTGTGAATGTGAGTGTGCGTGCGTCTGTGTTTTGGTGCGTTTTACAAGTGTATGTGCACACCTGCTTGTTGGCTACATTGTGTGTGTGTGTGTGTGTGTGTGTGTGTGTGTGTGTGTGTGTGTGTGTGTGTGTGTGTGTGTGTATGTGTGTGACTGAAGTGTGTGTATGTGTGTGTGTGTGGAGATGATTTGGCCGAGCAGTATGCACCAGAGACCACAAACAGGTGCATGTAATTTCGCCTAATGTCAAACCTGGAGGGCAAGAGACATCACCTCATTCACCTGTTGTCGACTCCTACGCACCTTTGTAAGGGTTGGCACAACAGCAGTCATGCTCTCTTATTTCTACTCACACAACTGCCCGTCTGACAAACTTGTCTTCACATACACAGACACACACACTACACACACACACACGTACAGACACACACACACACACACACACACACACACACACAAACACACACTCTGAGCCTTTTGTTGCCATCACCGCTGCTGGGAATCAGTCAGCCTGTGGTTGCCCAAGGCTTTTGGGTGCTTTCTGTGGTTGTCAGCTGACTAAGACTTGAACAATATGTGGGTTTACATGGACAATTTCTTTGTTATACCTATTAAACTATTCCGATCTATTTACATGAGGTACGTTCTATTCCGATCAGGTGCTCTCAAGGGCTTTAGAATCTTTGATCGGAATAGCTGCTGTTGCCTTCTTTTCCTTGAGGAGATACAGCAGGCAATCTGATTGACTGTTTGCATGGCTATTCAATCAGAATAGGAACCTAATACACCACCCTCTTTCATTCCGATTGAAATTCTAGATATTTAGCCCAAAACCATAGTTGCTAACCTGTTAGCAACTTAGTTGGTTGGCAATGGTATATTGCATTGCAACCAACAAAGTTGCTAACTTTGTTCAGGCATTTTTATTCCAATTGAGGTTTTTATATGAGAATTTATATTCCGATTGAGCGTTTATTCCGCTTCTAATCAGAAAATAAAGGCGTCCAGGTAAACGTGGCTGGTGCTCCTTTAGCGCTCTTTGTCCTCTCACACGGTCACTTCTCATAAACTTTCCCACTGCTCCTCCTCTCGATCTCCATCTGTCTGTCCATCTCTCTTACGTCCACTAAAATGATGTATCACTATTCTTTCACTGCCCATTTCAAACATTACATCAGCCATCACTAGACTAAAGCCTAAATCTATAAACTAAACTATGACATATTTAGTTAACTTCAAACAAACAACCTCTAAACTTTCCGTCCGTTAGACCTAACTATGATGTCAATGTCATCCTTAAACAGGTCTATCAACCCCTAGTACCTTAATTTGTTGACTAAAAACAACGGCTATTTAAATAAAGTGAGACCAAATGCTTTGTGTTGTATGTGTTTTACGTAATGGCTGGCTTTGACATTAGCTATGTGGGTGTAGTCGGCTTCATTCCATTAGTCCATTCTGTGTTCCACTGAATGTTTACAGATACGGTCAGCTGGAGAAATGTGGAATAATATCACTTGTTTGTGGGAAATGGTGCATTAAGTGTGTGTGTGTGTGTGTGTGTGTGTGAGTGAGGTTGCTCACTCTTTCTGTACTTGAGCCTAGAATAGCCAGGAAGTCTGTATTCTGTGGAAACACAGAATGAATGTGTTGTTACGGTAAGAAGCAGGAAAATGGATCTTGTGACCTTCTTTGTGTGTGGGTGTGTGTGTGTATATATGTGTGTGCGAGTGAGCGTGTGTGTGTGTGTGTGTGCGGGCGAGTTCACGTGTGACAAACTCTGCAGTCCTTCTCACCGTTGGGCAGGAAGCTGATTTATGAACTGGACTGAGGTGTCCTTGTAGAGTGTTGAAACAGGAAGGAAGAACTTTAGTATGAGTCACTCGTTCACTCTCATAAGCACTGGTTCAGACATCTCTGATACACGTATATATTATAACACACACACACACAGACACACAGACACACACACACACACACACACACACACACACACACACACACACACAGCCCCCCCCCCCCCCAAAGTAACCCTGCACATGGAAACAAGTCACACTCTCTGAGCGTGTTGAAAAAACAGATTATTATCGTAGTTATCTGGTTATTCAAGTGCTCATGTAAACGGAATAAACAGATAATCATCTGCCGTTATCGGTTTATGAGAAATCTGATTAACACTCCTAGGTTTCTGGCAATATCTGATTTCTGAGACATGTATACACCTTAAATGGATTATTCCAGTTACCTGATCATTGCCAGTAATCGTTTTGTTTAGTGTGCAAGTAAATGCGCTCATTGTCTGTCATATACACACACAGGACATTCTTTCTCCCTCAAACACACACACACACACACACACACACACACACACACACACACACACACACACCCTTCTCTGTCTCTTTCTCCATCTCTCTCAAGTGGACACACCACAGATGCAGTCACTGATTCATTCATGCTGGCCATTTCTATCCTCCTATCACACACACGCACACACACACACACACACACACACACACACATACGTACGTCTCCTCCATTCCCTCCCCGTGGAGCTGCCACAGTGGCTCAGTAGCAGCCAACTGCTCAGCGTGGACCCACACTGTTGGCATGTATACGCGGAGCAGCGTTCCGTTTCTCCCTCTCTCTGTTCTCTTTTCCGTGCTACTCCGCTGACCGCCGCCTCCTGTCCACCAATCTGGTGGCGTTATTTTCAGCGCGCTAACTGTGGCGGTAGCAACCCGACAGCGCCCACACAGTTCCCAAGATAACGGAGGCGCAGCGCGGAGCAGAGCCTAGCCTCCCCGAAAGTAAACACGCAAAGGCGCTCTAATCGATGTTATGCCGGTTTCTGAGCTAAAACATGTCAGTTAATGGCAAACATCACCCCACCATCCGCTAGCTTGGCTGCGTCCTGAATACACTGTGACAAAATGGCAGTCTCTGTGTGGACAGCCCAGGCTCCATAAATGGCAACAGAAACAACCTGGTCCAGCCTGGACCACAAAAACTTAGCAAACTGTTCTAGCAAATCACAGATGAGATGCGCATTGAGGAGAGTTTCAATGGCACGGGAGGGAGGGGGATGGAGTAGCAAGCAAGTTTGAACGTCAACAAAAGTGACGTTACTCAACATCGCTTAGAGCCCCTTTAAAGACAACTGCTCAGTAACTTTGGACCTGGACTTCAGTGCAGTCCATCATGCAGTGTGTGTTTGCATACTAGTGCTGTCAGGTGCAGGAGCACACAAACACAGCTGATAACGCTGAGTTACTCATTCAATTACTCATTCAATTACTCATTCAATTACTCATTCAATTCATGCGAAGTCCATTTGCGCCCCATTCCTGTTCACTCTTAGTCAAACTGAACTTGACCTTCAGAACCACACTTCCCTGCATGTTTGTGTCCGTCCATCTTTCCATGAGCCACTGTTTCCACTCAGGGGTCAGTGGAGGGGGTGGGGGGAAGAGATGGACGGTGAAGGAGGAAGGGCATCCGGGTTTCACAGTGGGGAGCACGGAGGGTTGACCCCGAGTGACCCCGAAACGCGGTCGCATGACCACAGCGGGTGGCCGGGTGTGGCGGGCCGAGTCGGCGAGAGTGAGTCGGGGTCGCGGGATCGCGGGTCGGGTTCTGCCTGGAGGAGTGCGGCACAGCGGAGGAATCTCGTGATGGAACATTCCACGCTGTTCTCTCTCTGACTAGGCCTCTCATCTTCTCCCAGAAGGACTCGGTTTTTTTTTTATAATAAACATTTCTCTCCTCTCCTCTCCTTTCCTTTCCTCCCGGTGCTTTGACAGCGGGTGAGTCCACATGCTTCTCACGCTACACACACACCCACACACACACACACACACACACACACACACACACTCCACTCCCTGTCATAAACCAGCCCAGTGTGTGATTAGTGAATGGAAAAATGGTCGTCTTAGCTCATAAGAGCATTCGCCTGACTCAGTGAAGAATTTTTTGTTGCGTCTTGCACACAAGCCGGCTGAGCTAACGTGACCCTCCTCGCCTGGGGTTCAGGCAGTGAGAGCTAGCGTTAGCGCTAACAACACAGGAAAACCACATCCAGTGAGTCACAGAGAAATCAGCAGGCCTAGCGTGCCACAGATGCCGTGTATGTGTGTGTGTGTCTCTGTGTGTGTGTGTGTGTTGCTGGTTCTGTTTTATTGCGTTCGATTACAGGCTCTTGGTGCAGTAAAAATGCAAAATTTGACCAAACATGGCTCAGGAGAGGAGAGCGGTGGGTTTTGTTAGCCGTGTGTGTGTGTGTGCAAATGTTTTGTTTTGGCTCATTCCACAGCGATGTGTCATTGTGTTATATCTTGGTCTTGAAGGCCACCCTCTTGAAGTGCCCACTCTCCTGCTTGAATGTCTAGCTTTGCCAGTCGTTTATAGACTTCTCTCTCTCTCTCTCTGTCTTTCACATCTCTCTCTCTTTCTCTCTCTGTTTCCTGTCCTTTGGCAGTTTCTCCCTTTCTTTCTGGTTTATCCCCTTAAGGCCAGTAGTTTAGATCCTCTAACTTTACACTTTCTCTCTCTCTCTCTCTCTCTCTCTCTCTCTCTCTCTCTCTCTCTCTCTCTCTCTCTCTCTATCTATCTATCTATCTATCTATCTATCTATCTATCTATATATATATATATATATATATATATGCTGTATATATATCTGTCTTTTCTCATGTGTCTGTCATGTCTATGCTTCAGGCATTCTTCACCCTGCTGGTTTAGTCACTCTGATTCTGATGTTTCATTGTTTTGTTTTGCATGCGCGTGGTGACTCACCACTGCTTAAACAGCACATGAGCGGCCTGACTGTCACGTGAGGTGAGGCTGTTATAGGTAAAAGCAAAGGGAGAGGGAAAGATTCCATGGAGGAGATTAGTCATTGATGTGCAAAAGTGCCTGTCGTGACATTAAGTAACTGCTCACTAAAACAAACCACTCTCCCATAAACCAAAACTGTAAACTTTGATGGAAATTAATGGCTAGTAGTTTCCATTGTCTGATACAGTGACCGGGCGATGTGCTAGTAAAAAAAGGATGGTGGCGGTGTCAGGTTTGAGGCATTAGGGAGTGTAACAACGCCCTGCAGTTGGTGACAGATGTCTGAAATGAACTTGGACAGCTGTAGCGTGTTAATGTTTATTCACCAGCTTGGCGTATAAGGGAGGCTGAATTCATGCAACCGGGTTAAATAATCATTCAACATAAAGCTAATTTTAGACACCAGATTATTTTTGAAAAACGAATTATGTAATGAGTCCGCTCCAGTCCTTTAGTAGTTTTGTTTCCAGGCAACGGACGTTTTGCTTGATTTCATTGGTTGGCGTGGATCAGTAATGTAGAGTGATCTCTCTGCTTGGCCCAGGACTGGATAAGCTGGATAACGTTTTGAAACCGTGTCAGTATTCCATAATGCGGTGGGCGTTGCTGGATGCTCTTGGAACAGTTGGAATCCAGGCTTAGAACCTTTCCATTCTCTATTGTGACATCACCTAGCTGGTGGTGATTAGCTAACTCCTCGCTTTGCCAGACCAACACTCACGCATGCTTAAAAGTAAGCTATGTTGTTTCACAATAGGATTTTATGCGGGGCTGTTGTTTAATCTCCTTAACACTCTCCATTTCCACAAGCCTACACAGTCACAGTCCTCTTGTGGCCAGTCAGCTGATGAGATTTTTTGTAAGCTTAACGTATCAGGCCATAACAAAAATATGGAAAATTTTAATGGAACATTTTGCATTGTCAGTCTTTGCAATTGTTGGTACTTTATATAATTTGCCCAGCCTTCAAAATCTCAGATTTGGCGCTCTTCCCTGACTTGTGTCTCTCGCTATCATTCCAAAGTCATCATCATCTCAATCGTGCGTCTCTTAAGGTCACACTAACAGCTGTGTCATAACACTGACCTACTTGGCCTCCCCTGGGATCCGAGGCCATGCCCTGCCCGAACCGTGCCCTGCTAACGAAGCAACAGGTCTTACTGGAAGTTTTATTTGTGTGTGTGTGTGTATGCGTATAACAATTTTTCCAGTGGAAAAGCTGGGCCTTGAGCTCCGCTATGTAATTACCCCGGGCCGGGACCTGGGGACGGGTGTTTTTAAGTGCGCCCTGCTCTGCTCTGCTGTGCTCTGCTGTGGGAGAGAGAAATGGCTGGGCGTCGTCTGCCTGAGGAGATTACAGGTCCCTCTGAGTTTCCACCCAGGCGCGGACGCGGCCGTCGGCGTGTGTTTACGCCGGAGTTTCCGATGGTTGATTGGGGGGGCGGAGGGAGGAATTGGGGAGATGGGGAATGGGGGGGATGTGCTGCGCCGCTGAGGGCCTGGTGCCAGCGGTTCTAAGTGCTGCCGGCACGGTTCTAGATTAGGAGCGCTTGTGTCTGACGTGAAATGGTCCTTGTCATCGACGCCGGTTCTGCACCTCTCGGGCCGTCATGGTTTGGCTACTTCACACGGTGCTCACACACGTAGACGAGCACTCTCTCACTCTCTCTCTCTCTTACACACACACACACACACACACACACACTCACTCTCACACACTCTCACACTCACACACACACACTCTCATACTCACACGCGCACACACACCCACACACACACACACTCACAGACACACTCACACTCTCACACACATTCTTGCTGCTGGCAGATTTTCCGTCCTGCGTTCTTTCCCTTCTCTTATTTTGGTTTCATATTTCCACTTTTCCACCCTGTCAACAGCGGCCTGGCCTCGTCTACAACAATGTGCAGAGTCAGCCACTGACTTGGCTACAAACAAACATGCACACACACACACACACACACACACACACACACACACACACACACACACACTCTCACACCCACACTCTCACAGAGGCCTAAACACACACACACTCTCACACACACACTCACAGAAGCCTAAACACACACACACACACACACACACACACACACACACACTCACAAGAGGCCTAAACACAGTTGTATGTTTGTACACAGACTCACAGATATGAGCAGTGCTCATGAGAACCAGAAGCAGCTATATTTATGGTTAACACACGGGGCTGTGGAGGAGGTTAGTCAGTCATGCTATATTTCTAAAATAGTGTTTATGCTCCTATTAATAGTGGCGTTATCGCGCCTCCAAGCACAACTTTAACTTCAGAGTCCAATTCCCATGGTTGTCAACACAGCGAGCGTCTATCCACAATCAGGCTGCTACAACAATGAATTCCAGCTTCAACTTCCAAGTGTTTGTGGTAACCACACAGTAAGGCCCTAGGGAACGCACAATGAATCATTGTCAGTGATCCCTGTTAACGCTCTAGGAAGCATTTAATGGCCATAAGAATTTGTTATACAGGCTTTGGGCATTGGGCAATATATCCTTTAGAATTATGTTCTGATTAATTATTATTTTATGTTTTGAATCTGGTAGCCTCTGTTGTGGTCCTCCTTACTATGGTCACAGGACTCGTAGTTTACCACACCCCTGTCAACGAAAACAAGGAATTTGGTTGCGGCTGAGCAAAAAATAACAAATATCACATATCTTGCAATATATATTGCACAATGTACTTATTCACATAAAATACACAATATATAGAAGTGATATTTTAATATTGAATATATTAATTGATATGTTATATCTTAATTGATATATTCATCTTGAATTTCCCCTTGGGGATCAATAAAGTATCTATCTATCTATCTATCTAATATGCAAACACACCTCATAGTTCAAGTCGGTGTGGCAGTGCTAACAACAGTGAGCGTCTCTACGGAGTACGCTACAAGCCGATAAACTTTAGACCGGAATAAAATTGTGCTGTATGACTATTTGTAAAATACAGTGTTTATCGATAAGCAGTTAGGAGGCCATTAACTCTGTGAAGAAGCATGTGAGTAGATATGACATAGATAGTGATACTGGTCAGCTGTGTGTGAGGATGAAGGCATGAGGAATAGAATATATCTGACATATACCATAATACTCTAATGGTCTAATGCATGTGTATAGGTTTGTGTAAGTGTGTACATGTGCAGTGTGTTTATGCGTGTGTTAAGATACGTCTGTGTTGATGGTCTTGATGCCCATGTACTCTCTCTCAGGCACGTAGGCACAAGACAGCACTCACACTCACTCGTGTGTGTTTAGGGCTATACACCGCACCGCTGTGTGTGTATGCTCACATGCAGTTACACACACACACACACACACACACACACTGTGTTTACTGTCAGGGAGCTTTTTTTAAGGGCCTCAACAGGACAGAGAGAGAGAGTGAGTGAGTGGGAGAGAGTGAGCGGTGCTGATAGGCAAAGGTCTGTAATCACTCGAGGGGGGAGACAGAGATGGAGAAGGAGAGAGAGAGAGAGAGAGAGAGAGAGAGAGAGAGAGAGAGAGAGAGAGACCAAGCCTCAGGAGAAAAGGAGAAAGGAAAAATGAGAGAGAGAGAGAAAGAGAGAGAGAGAGATAGGGAGAGAGACCAAGCCTCAGGAGAAAAGGAGAAAGGAAAAATGAGAGAGAGAGAGAGAGCTACAGTGTCTGGCTGAGTGGAAAGACGTCAATGCGGGTAAAAATAAGACTGACGTCTGATACCTTAATGCCACTTCAACCGACCAATAGCAGCAGAATAGATCCACTAGACCAGGGCACACTAGGGCTATGCCATAGTGTATCGGTATAGGCCCGGGCTACTGTATCTCCCATAGCATATCATTTTTAGTAGTTTTATGTCTAGGAGATAGCTTAGTGTATAATGCCTTGCTGTTGTGTTGTGTGCATAAACAGCTAGTAATTGATACGCTTTCACTGGGTTATTTATTTATGTTTTTAATAATTTGAATAGTTTGTGCTTGAACATCACAGGACTGAACTGGTTCTCGAGGCTGATGTGTTGTGGTGGTTTATGGTGGTGGGTTGTTGCTGAAAAGGGTGAAATGTTGCAGGGTATTATTGTCATATCATATCCTTACTGGAAACAGTTTTGAAATACTATCATGAGGTTGTGTTAAGTGTGTTTTGCCCACATCACACTCACACACACATACACGTACACTCACGCACACACACACACACACACAAACACACACACACACACGTCTGTGCCTTTTTCTGTCCCCCTCATCTCCCATACACATGGTGACACACACACACACACACACGGGGCGGTGAGGGTCCACATGAAAGGGGGGTGGGGAGGCATAGGGACACGGATGCGGATTGCGAGAGCCTTAACCTTGAGTTAATACTGCCCTTGCTTCTCTTCACTCGCCTGTCATTCCAAGGCTTTATAAACAGAGTGTGTGCGTATGCGTGTAGGTGCCTGTGCGTGCATGCATGTGTGTGTGTGTGTGTGTGTGTGTGTGTGTGTGCGCACGCTCGCGTGTGCTGTGAATGGTGATGATGGCCCTTTGATGTGCACTGCACTGTGGAGCGGCAGCAAGAGAGATATAGAGAGAGAGAGAGAGAGAGAGGGGGAGAGAGAGAGAGGGAGAGGGAATTAGCACCCATGGAAACTATGCTGCAGGGAGCTCTGATAGCAGCTGCCTGGGTGCCCAGCTCAGCTCAGCTCCGTTCACCTCACCTCAGCACAGCACAGCACAGCTCAGCTGAGCCAGATTTTCCACCCAGCATCACAGAATGACAGAGCAGAGAGAGAGGGGGGGGGGGGGGGGGGGGGAGTGATCGAGAGAGAGAAGAGACAGAGAGAGCACGGGAAGGAGGAATAGAGGATGCCAAGGGAAAAGGGAACAGTAGAGGTGGTGTGTGTGTGTGTGTGTGTGTGTGTGTGTGTGAAAAAGAGATAGAGGGGGTGTGGGAGAGGGAATGTGTGTGTGTGTGTGTGTGTGTGTGTGTGTGTGTGTGAGAGCTGGCAGGAACAGCGCTTTTTCCAGCAGAGCAGAAAGAGTGTGTCAAAGTGGAGCACAGACTGACAGAACTGGAGCTGGAACGGGGCTGTGGGGAGGAGGGCTGCACTGTGGCACATATTTTCCATCCCTCTTTAGAACTCTCTCTCTCTCTCTCTCTCTCTCCTTTTCCCCTCGCTGTCTTTCACTCGACAGTGTGTGTGTGTGTGTGTGTGTGCGTTTGTGTGATTAGTCAGCACCGTCCGTGGTCTGACTGCCGTGTGAATGTGTGTGTGTGTGTGTGTGTGTGTGTGTGTGTGTGTGTAGAGAGGGAGGGGAGTGGCCATGCGGCTGTAGGTCCCTCCCTAATTGGCCAGAGCTGGTTGCCGTAGCCGGTTGCGTGCGTCTGGGGGAGGAGTTGAGGGGGGGGGGGGTGTATAAAAGGCTGCTGGAGGCTGTCACAGCAGCATAAGCAGGAGACTATCACAAGCTCCGCTACCGTAGCCACACTGCCCTGTCTGCCTATCCGGAATGTTCTCTTGAACAGGCATCCGACTAGATTCCCTCTCTGATTTAAATCCTGTTGTCCTCTCTCATCTTCCCCCCCCCAACCCCTCCAAACTGAAGCGCATTCAGAGCGGGTCTAGCTCCAAGGCTTTTAGAACGCCGGCTTTCATTCAGATCTGTTTGACCTATTTCTGGTGACAGAACCGAAGAGAGAGAGAGGTTCCTGCGTCGACAGCGTTCGCGTTCTCTTGCCTGACGAGGAAGGTTTTTGACAGAGCCGCGGAACAGAAGGAACTGCAGGAACTGAAGAAAGAGGAAGGACTGCAAAGAACAACCGATACAGACAGACGAGAAGACTTTGTGTGTCTGGACAAGTGTGTGAGGTGAATATAAAGAGACTCACACACGCACAGGCGCGAGAGGTGGCTACCACAGAGCCTCTCTCTCACCCTCTGCCCACCGGCGCGCGTCTCTCTCGCTCTCGGAGCCGGCTTCTCGCTTCTCACCGGGGCTCCGTACCCGCCGGGTCCCTCACGCTGGGGAAGGCAAACAGGCCCGCTGCCCCCCGCGCCCCCCGGCCCAGCTGCCCGCTGCGAACGGTCCAGCACCTGCTGCTGCGCAAGATCGGCCTGCGTCAGACCTCCGCTGTCTCCGCCGCCGCCGCCGGCACTACATCTCCCAGCATGCATCTGAAGAGCATGAAGTGCAACCGCTTCTGTCTGATCGCCTCGCTGGAGGACCCCGACATGTTCAACCAGCCGCAGGCCCGGGTAAGGACCACTTGCCCCCCACGGCTGACAGAAATGGGTCGTCCAGCAGCACTGCTGCTGCTGTTGACTCTGATGGACAGTATTGTTTCGGTCTCAGCTGCAGGGCTAATTTGGTCACAGTGTTGGTTATGCTTTTACAGTGTTAATTTGGTCACAGTGTTGGTTAGGCTTTTACAGTGTTAATTTGGTCACAGACTCAGTGTTGATTATATAGTTTACATGATTGGTCACTGTGAAAGTGCTGAATATCTGGTCACTGTGAAAGTGCTGTATATCTGGTCACTGTTAAAGTGCCGTATATCTCTTCCTCTCTGCGTCACTCGCTCCTGAACAGGTGTTTGCTGTGGTGGCACTGCCCGCTCTAGTGCAGTAGTCCTGGAGTTGACCACCCGTGTAGTGTCTGCAGTGGCTCTAGAGTTAGTCTTCATCCTGGTCATCCATTTCTCAGCGGATCTGGATCTAGTCTAAATCCTGTCTGCATTTAATCTGGATCTCCAGCCTTTTTTCTCAAAAGCATCACTGCAGTTGAACAGGTTTTGAGACTCACTTTATGTTCTTGAACTATAATAAGGACACATTTTAGTGATGTCTGTCAACAATTTGGCTTCAGTTTGAGATGCATCCGTAGATTTAGGCCATACAGTCGTGCTGTCTTTTTAATATCAATGAAGGATAGTCTGCAGTCGAGTGCCATCCACAGTTGATTGTTATCTGGATGTGGGCTATAATCTTCAGGAGTAGAGTGCAGTCTGTAGTCTTGGTCTGCTGGTAGGCATAGGCTGTGGTTTAAGATAAGATTGTATTAACTTTGATGTCCCAAAGAGGGAAAATTGTCTTGGGAAAGTAAAGTCGCATGTTGCATAACATGACACAGACATACATTGCAAAAGCATGACATTACATTCCGTGTGCCTGGTGGCTGAAGCCTCAACCACTCCAGGTTACTTAATCAGACCTGCCGAGCTCTGCTCTCTGCTGCAGGCCTATAGTGTAAGTAAGGCTTGTCTCATGGCTATTTTCATATGCAAAACACAGGGAGCTGGTGCTGCAGGAGCTGCCTGATAACATGGTCAGTGAAACAGTGGGTTCATGCAGAAAACAAAACAAAGAAATGTTTTCCCAAAGCAGACGAGGGGAGTGTGAGGAGTTGGAAGGCGGGTTGATGATGATGACGATGGTGGTGGTGATGAAGACAACCGCTGTGATGATGCTGAAAAAGAAGTTGATGATGATTGATGACGATGCTGCTGGTTATGATAGTTATTACAGCAGCTTATGGTGGATCTGCTGAAGGGTGGTGACGCCACTGATGACAGTGAGGCAGAGGATGATTATGGTGCTGGGGATGGCAATGGTGGTGACTGGCTCTGTAGTGAATGCCTTAATTACACAACTCCCAACAACTGAAGAGTCATCAAATGCAGTGAATCACTCACTAACTTGTGTTGTTGAGCTTGTTTATAAGAGGTTTGTGCTGTGTGTGTGTCTGTGTGTGTGTGCATGCGTACTGTGGATGCAGGCATATATATTTGGCTCTATGCCACGATTGCTTGGCGCTGACTGTAAGATTCAGAGCGGAAACAAATGACTGCCCTCATTTTTTTAAAGGAAGGCTAGATGGGAAAAAATGGAAAACTTTGCAAATAAAAAAAAAAGCACTGCAGCAAAGAGCTGAATCTGTGCTATGCACACAGCCTGACGTGCATGCTTGCGTGCGGAGGCATATACTCTTACACACTCGGCATAGTGACTCATACTTTGCGGACTGCTGTAACACACACACACACACACATACACACACACACACACCCTCTCTCTCATTCTCTCTCACTTTCTCTCCCTCTCCCTCTCCCTCTCTTTCTCTCCCTCTCTCTCACTCTTTCCCTCTCACTCTCTTTCACTCTTTCTCTCTCTCTCTTTCTCTCTCTCATTCTCTCTCTCCATGTCTCTCTAGCCCACTTGTCCCCTTTGCCATGTCAGAGACTCGAGCCTCCCCTATCTGTCCCCGTTGCCGTGGTAACCGGAATCTTCCGTAACAGACTCTTGGGCACGATCAATTTTAGGTGCCGAATTAAATTAGTATTGTGTGTGTGTGCATGTGTGCGTGTGTGTGCGTCTGTGTGCGTCACAGCCCTTCCCTTTACAGACACTGTGTTTCTCTAGAGGGACAGATATGTCGCGGTCTATTCATGCAAAGCGTCCCAACTTACCTTTTGGACAGCTTCTCCATTTACATACTGTAGTAGAGACACGACTGAATGAGCGAGTGTGACTTCCTCCTATGTGTGTTTCATATTGTGGTTTTGGAGGTGTGAAAGGAAACGTAGTGGAGTGTGAGTGTGTGGACCTGTGTTTTTCACAATGCCTACTGCAGAGACCACATGTGTCATTGGTCACGTCTATGTGTGTGTGTGTGTGTGTGCGTGTCTGTTCTATCGGCTTGTTTGTGAGCTTGATGCAGGACGTAAAGTTCTTAGACATTGTGCTGGAATTCAGGCATTGGACAGGGCTTTGAAACATTTCTGTGAAATAAAAAAAAAATTATGACTAATAAAAAATAATTGTGACTTCAATTTGACTCGATCCACAAGCAATTTCCCCTCCTAGTTGACGGTAATCCGAGGCAGCCTCTCATGTCTCTGTGCGTCCTGTGTTGTGTGTGTGCAGGCGAGCTTCGAGGAGCTGTTCCGCTCCTTCGACCCCGAGGCCACCCTCCAGTTCTTCAAGAGCTTCCGCCGCGTGCGCATCAACTTCAGCGACGCCCTGGCCGCCGCAGAGGCCCGCGCCGCCCTCCACAAGAGCGACTTCCACGGCAAGGAGGTGCGCCTCTACTTCGCCCAGGTACGTACGCACCTGTGTGTGTGTGTGTGTGTGTATAGTGTTTCTGTAGTGTGTGTGTGTGTGTGTGTGTGTGTGTAGTGTGTGTATGTGTGTGTATGTGTGTAGTGTTTGTGTAGTGTGTGTGTGTGTGTGTGTGTGTGTGTGTGTGTGTGTGTGTGTGTGTGTGTGTGTGTGTGGTGTTTGTGTAGTGTGTGCGTGCAGGTGTGTGTGTGTGTGTGTGTGTGTGTGTGTGTGTGTGTGTGGTGTTTGTGTAGTGTGTGTGTGTGTGTGTGTGTGTGTGTGTGTGTGTGTGTGTGTGTGTGTGTGTGTGTGTGTGTGTGTGTGTGTGTGTGTGTGTGTGTGTGTGTGTGTGTGTGTGTGTGTGTCCACATCCGTCACATTGGATCGTACTGTAACTATCTGTCAAGCAAGTTGGGGTTTGGGCCCCTGAACTGAGAATAGAGGAAATGGATTCTAGGATTCCACCATGACACTACACGCTACACCTTCCCCCGTGACACTACAAGCTTCACCTTCCCCCGTGACACTACACGCTACACCTTCCTCCGTGACACTACACGCTACACCTTCCCACCAAGTGTGGTGAAAGTCTAGCTGGTGTTTTTTTTTCTTTTTTTTTTCTTTTTTTTGCGTAACCCTGCCTCCAGACGAAGAGACGGCGCACTGAGAACATGTCCCCCTTGGCAGAGGTCACCAGGCCACTGAATGTAATTGGCGAGGCGCAGAGCTAACGATGGCCGCCGCTGGCTCTGTGTGGTGATCTCTTAGTGTTGCTTTCTGAGTCACACACCTGCCCAAGTGCTGTGCTCACACACACATGTTCATATGAGGAAGTGGACTTCCTCCTATTCAGCGTTGTCTTTGTGTGGAGCAGTCAGGCAGGAAAGTATCCTGTGGTGTGCAGTGAACACAGTCTGAGTGCAAACAGACAGGGTGGAAAAAACTCATATCTTTATGGGGTAAAGAAAGCCATTACCAGCATCAGAGGAGATGACATTTAAGATTCAATACATATTGAATTATTGCCATATAGCTCAGTGCAAGTCGCTTGGGATTAGCTTCAGTGTGCTCATAACAGGGCATCAACAAAGACGCAAAAGTACATATATATGCACATACATACGGTATACAGACTCACACTTGTCAGATAACTCTTCACAGATATCTAGGGCTTATCCTTACAGATGCTCTGTGTATGAGGACACAACGTTAATTGTTTGACCACCTTGAGCTGATATTCATTTCCCAATTTCACATTTCACATTCAGATCCCAGCTGTGGTTTCTCCGTGGCTCTGGACGGCTGCCATTCACCTTGTGCCTCTTCAGTCTCGTCAGCCTTCGTCAAATTTTAATCATGGCTCTCCTTGTGTCCCCTTGTGGTCCCGGCGCCTAGAGGAAAAGCGTCAGTCAGACCTTTATAGGTTTATCCCTCATGCTCTTAATGTCACCGATGACCGAGATCGTCATTGACTTCCCAAGGGCAACGATATGGAGATTAAGACTAAGACGGACGCGGCGAGATAAGACCAGCCCTGACCTCGCTCGGTTAAAAAGCCCCCCCCCCCCCTCTCTCTACGCAGCGGCGGCTTCCTGTCTTCCTGTAATGCGATGTAAAGTGTCCCTCACTTAACATACCGGTCGGCTCGCGGGCGGATCTCGCCGCTGCCGCCACCGCTTCGGCCCTTTCTCCCCCCCCCCCCCCCCCCCCCTCGGCTCGGAGATGGAATCTGCGTAACCTTTTAGAGGAGGAAATGGAGCGTTCGAGACGGCAGAGTCGGAGTTGAGTGATGAAGGCGTTCCCCTCCGCCGTCGCCGCTGCTTCTAAACGCTCTATTTTTATCACTGCCATGGAGGAGGCCTGAATGGCTTTTGTCTGTATTGTGTGTGTGTGTGTGTGTGTGTGCGTGTGTGTGGAGAGAGAGGTCTTGGGCATGAGTAATTCTTTCCACTGCCCGTCTTTAGTGGCCGTCTGACAGGAATAAAATGGAAAGGAAACAAATAGAAGATTTGATTTATGATTGAGGTGTTTCCGTGACTTCCTCTATCTCTCACCCGCTCCCTCTCACTCTCAGATCTTCCCCGTGCTTTTTACTTGCTCTTTCCCTGGTAAATGGATGATTCACTCTTCCTCCTTCTCTCCCTCCTTCTGTCCCACTCTTTCTCCGAGTCTCCCTCTCTCTGAATCCCCCTTTCTCCTTCTCTCCCATTTCTGTCTAATTTTTTCATCCTTCTCTCTCTCTTTCTGTCTCATTTTTCCTCCCTCTCTCCTTCTCTCTCTCTCATTTTTCCTATTTCTCTGCCTCTTTCTCTCTTTCATTCTGTCTTGTGTAAGTTGACTAGCCAACCCTCTCTGGTTGCACATGCATAAACTGCTGAAATGTATACGTTATCTACAACGTGTGATAGTTAATAATTCATTGTAAAGATGAATAAATGGAAACCTCTCTCTCTCTCTCTCCCTCTCCCTCTCTCTCCCTCTCTCTCTCTCTCTCTCTCTCCCTCTCTCTCCCTCTCTCTCCCTCTCTCTCCCTCTCTCTCCCTCTCTCTCTCTCTCTCTCTCTCTCTCTCTCTAGTCTGTCCATATAGGTAGCCCACGGCTGGAGCCTCCCAAGCCAGATAAGCAGTTCCTGCTGTCCCCTCCTCCGTCTCCCCCTGTGGGCTGGGAGCAGGTGCCGGACGCCAGGCCCGTCATCAACTATGACCTGCTCTGCGCCATCGCCAAACTCGGACCAGGTACGCAGACGCATGCGGCCTCCTCTTCCTCCTCTTCCTCCTCTTCCTCCTCTTCCTTCTTTCTATCTCTCTGTCTCTTTCTGTCACTTTTCACTCTCTGTCACTTTCTTTCTCTTTCTGTCACTCTCTCTCTCTCACACACACACACACACACACACACACACATACAGAATGTACGGTACATAATCTGTTCACAGCCGGTGTCTGTGATGGTGTTTCCTGCCGTGTGTCTGAAGTGCCTCCTTCTCCTTCTGGCGTTCCAGGCGAGAAGTACGAGCTGCACAGCGGCACCCCCACCACGCCCAGCGTGGTCGTGCACGTGTGCGAGAGCGAGCAGGACAGCTCGGGCGGCGAGGACGAGACGGACGCCGCCGCCCGCCGCCCGCGGCCCAAGATCATCCAGACGCGCCGGCCCGACTACCCCGACTACCCCGTAACGCAGTGAACAGCGTGGCGACCAATCACATCGCACCGATCTCTCTCTCTCTCTCTGCTTTACGATCACGGGGGGAAAAAGGGGGCCCTGACGACGGGAGGTGGGCGGGAGGACTGACGGCCTGACATGGCGCGCAGTTGGTCCTCCTCGCCACTAGGTGGCCCAGAGTTGGAGGCTCTCCCTGTGTTGAGGGAAATGGGACACACTGTACATCTCCACCATCTCACAGCTCGGGACTAGGAGGGGGCGAAGGGGTGGGGGTCTTCATTGCATGCATTTAGAGGAAGATGGGGTCAGCTTAGAGGGTTAATTGAAAGATTAGGTTTTTGATTTGGGTATGGTGGATATGTCTTGTGTCATGGAATCTTTAATGTTATTTTTTTTTTTTCCTTGTACATGTATTTTGTTTTCCTTTGGGGAGCATGTCGAATCCCCCATACAGTGGTGTGGTTATGAAATTACAGTTTGTTATATAACATTGTGTCCTCTTTTTTTTTCATCGGTTACAAAAGCTGTAGGTAACAACCTGACTGACGCCTACACATGTACCTTGGCGAGTTTACACCAATAAGATGCTGGAAATGGTGCAATTTCAGACTGTGTTTATCCATCTTTAAAAGAGAGACTTGAGTTCATGCACATAGACAAGTAGAAATGCTAGAGAAGGTCATATTGTCTGAATTTGTCTGCTTCTAATAATATTCAATTTTTTTGCCATGATAAGGTCTGCTTTTTGAGCTGTTTGTTGTGTAGAAGAAAACTAAATGAAGAAATGCAGACCGTGTAAGACCCAGGACGTGTCTTAAGGTCTCTCTTCGCCATAGTGCCACGTAGAGTACTAACTCTGTATAGATTTTCTCATCTTTTCTATGGCCTGTCTCCATTTATCACAAAGAATGTTCACTTGGACATATAAGTTTGATTTTTTTTTTTTTTTTACAAATATGAAAAAGAAAAAAAAACGTGCGTGCGTGCCTGAAATATAATGTTTATCTGTTAGTTCTCTTCCTGACGAGAGCGAACATCTACTGACGTGACGAGATCTCTTCAGCCCACACCTCATGTTCTTTTGGGGCCACACCCCGAGGTCTATGCTTTTGGTATGAGCAGTGTCTTTGCCATACTTCATTCGCAATACTGTATGTAAAACCTTGCATCGGTCCAGTCAGGAGTTTCATGTATTAAAAGCAAATTAATCTACTTCACTCTGAGGGCTGAAACCATGATCTATTATAAATGCACGTTTGTATATATCAGAGTGTATGTATGTTTGTATGTATGTATGTATGTATGTGTGTGTTTAAAGCCTTTTGTATACTGTTCTTAACATTCAGTTTCAAGAAAAAAAGAACAAATAAATCCATAAAAACAGAATAACGCATTGATTTGGTGATGTGCGTGTGCACTACATGAAGTAGTCAAGCAAGATCATGGTCCAATGCAACTAAAGACTCACACGATACAATAAACTCCATAAAAATCACATGAATGCGTATGTGTGTATTCATTCCCCTCGTAGTCACATTTCTGCTCTCACCTTTCAATCAAAGCGCGAGTGTAGCCTACGCTCCTGTGTCCCCTCTCTGTAAGGAGCGGTGGAGCAGTGACGCACGGATCTCTGAGGACTTCTGAAGGTGAATCGCGCCCCCGACTTGGTTGGGGGTGGTGGTGGGGGAGGAGAGCGCAACAACACTCACCGACCCTCTTTTTAAAACAGCTCAGTATCTCTTGGTGCACAGCTGTCTGAAAGGAGTCGATTGTTCCTCTGTCGAGTCATTCAGGCTCAAGGTCAGATGCTAGGCCTAGGTGCCTCAGTATTATTCATCCGATAGCAGAACGAGACAAGGCTGCCTAATGTTATTTTGGATCTCATCTGAGATTCGGAATGTACATGTATAATGGAGAGAGTTGGTCAGGGCCCCAGTAGTTTATTTGCATCCCCAATTAGTCATGGTGACATGCTAAGAGAATAAAGAAACAAAACCGCGACCAATTCTGTCAGCCAAAAAATATACAAAAGAGTACACTCTTAAAATGAATGTGTTGAAAACAACACAACTTACATTGTTTTTAACACATCTCTGTGTCCAGATAGGGACAACACAGTTTGTGTTGTTTCTTTTTATTTGTTACGCAATATACGTTGACAATAACTTGCATTGAAAACAACAACTTTTTTTTTTTTTTTTTTTTTTAACACATCTCAGTGTTCAGACAGGGACAAGACAACCTATTTGTTTTAAGAGTGTATAGGAGTGAAAAGCTTTAACCCTTTAACCAGTCGTTCAGGCAGTGTTAAAACTGGAGAAGTATGAGTAGCCATATTATCATACAACCTGCTGGACGTTATATAGCCATAGCATAGGGATACAAAAACATGCCTGTGGAGAGAGGGAGGGAGAGAAGACTGCATCCACCATTCTAATGGGGATGACCTTGACTCTACAGCTTAATTAAACTTGCCGATGAAAACCTTGTAAGACTTGATGACATCCTGGGGAAGCTAGAATGACAGTGATTGGATCTGCAGTCTGGGAGGTTGAACAACCTGGGATGTGAAGGACAAACATACATAAGGCTGGGGTTGAAGTATGTGTGCACGTGTGTGTGTGTGTGTGTGTGTGTGTGTGTGTGTGTGTGTGTGTGTGTGTGTGTGTGTGTGTGAGTGAGTGGAGGAGGCGGATCAGGGCTCCCCCAGAATAGGGAACACAGAGCCGTCAGACCCTTCATGATTTTCCAGCACAGAACAGCACAAGCACAAGCAAATAGTTGTGCTCTGGTACCTTCTACACCCTCTTCCTGTGTCCACCAAGGTAAACCTTTCATTTTATATATTTATTATTGATCATTGATCACTGCTCAGAATTAGCTATAGTATACTGCCAGATATTTTTATTATGTCAAGACTGGATTACTCCATCTTCCAAGTGGTCTTTATACTACAATTTGTATTTGCTATCAGTATTCCTTGACAAAGTAGCAGTGTTGTATAGTATGCTATGAACTCTTAACGTTTGTCTGTGCTTAATAATAATCCATATGAAATAATGTCTACCGGGACTGAGCTCTATCTCCCATCTTGTTTTGGAAACAGACTCTACAGCACCATGCTACTGCAGAACAGCACACGCCTGCAGTCGCTGCTCGTCTCTCTTCTGGAGTTCCTGAACGGCACGTCCGCGGGTCCGTTGTCCACCGCTTCGTCTGCTTCTGGCGTCCATCCGGCGCTCTCCCTGCCTCTGGTCCAGGGTCAGGTCAAAGGTCAAGGCCAGGGCCAGGGCATGATCTACATCTTCCTGGTGGTGGGGCTGTTCAGCTTCTTCACGTTCGGCATCATGATGATCTACATACGCTCCAAGAAGCTGGAGAACTCGCAGGACCCGTACCACCAGTACATCGCCCATGACTGGGCCACCAGTGCGCACACGCGACCCTCTCTCACATTCAAGCAGGCGCTGAGAGGGACAGACCCAAGGAAGGACCCGCTGGTTATCGTCAACCCTACTGCAATGGAGCGTCTCCCAGGCTGAGGGGACACTGGGCGAGCGTGTGTGTTTGTTTGTATATGAACTGGTTGCAGTTACTCAGCGTACACTTAAATTCAAATACAAATGTAATATGCAAGATGCAATTTAACACTAACTTTGTGTACATATATAATATGCAAGATGCCATTGATTTAACATTAACTCTGTGTAGGAAGAAAGTAGTGTGATGCAATGTTGCATTCAGAAAATAAATAAATAGACAGAAATTTGTGCCTGGTTTATGATTATTTATCAAAGTGCTCAGTTGTTGATTCCATGGTCAGATGCCAAATACAGTATGTGAGATTAAAGCATTTGAGCATACAGTACAGGTATTTTATATATATTACCTTAACAGTTTAGTCTTTTTCATATGTATAGGATACACATTTATGTAATATTAGCAGCATTAGACAGTTATCAAGCCATTCCTAAACGCCCTGTAGAGTAGGAGCTCATCATTAAGTCTCCGTGGACCTTGAGCCTCAACAGAAATCACTGTTCTCATAAACATGTTAGTCAATAACAACCAGGCCTCCATGCCTAACAACAAAAAATCAAAGACACTCAAGTTGAATCACACAAACTGTTTCCCTTTCATTTGTGATTTGAATAGAATTGAATAGATAGTATTCAAAACTCGCAAGGAGGTAAAATAGACAGGTGTGTCTATCTAAGTAGCCGCCCAAAGTATTCATGTCACGTCAGAGAACCTGAAAGGCCACTTTTCCATATCCTAAATGTGTAGATGTTCTCGCATTGCTCAGCTCACTTGTTCAGCTGACTCAGAAACCTCTCTGTGCCAGTTAACCCCTGTGCCATATAACCGTCCCTTGAGCTGGTGGTCTGGTTTGTCTTGTGTCTCGTGGCTACTTCAGCAGATTCTGCATCCACGCCAACAGTCCTTGTCTGCTGTCCTGCCGCGCCTGGGCCATCTCCCTCTCCCTCTCTCTCTCCATCTTTCTCAACTCCGTCTCCCTCCTCCTCCTCTCCTCCCTCCGTTCCTTGTCCTCCCTCGACGCCCGCTCCACCTCTCTCTTCAGGCTGAAGTGGACCATCTGCCGGCTGAGCAAGGGCACGATCAGGTTGAACGTGTCCACCCTCTTGTTGAGCTTGGCCAGGTCCACGGCGAAGTTCCCGCACAGCTCCTGCCACCGGGGCTCCTCGTGGGGCCTCATGGGGTCCCCGAGTCGGCCCCGCGCCTCCAGAAGTTCTGAGCGCAGCCGGGCCAGTGTCTCGCGGATCTCCTTCTGGGTCACGATCCACTCGGGCTGGTAGCCGTTGTCGATGAGGATGCGGTTGAGGTTGTGCGTCGTGGGGTCGGCGTACGGGTTGTGCTCGAACTTTTTGAGCGGCTTGCCGCTGCCGCTCAGGTTCCGGAAGTCTCCGCGCGACATCGACTCCTGGATGAGGTCCTCCACCAGCCGCTCCACCGCCTGCGTGATCTTGATCTGCCGGCTGCGCAGGCGCGTGTCGCGCTCCACCATGGCGCCCTCCTCCGCCGCCGCGCGCTCCATCTCCTTCTGCCGGTACTCCAGCACCTGGTCCGTGGCCCGGTCCACGCGGTACTGCTGGTACCGGCGCTCCCGCTGGCTGGGCGTGCCGGCGCCGACCCCCTCGAAGTTGAGATATTGCCGGTGGGCGATACCGCTGCCTTGGCTCTGGTCCTCGTCCTCCTGATTGGCTGATTGGGTGTACTGCGACGCGGCTTTTTGACGCGCGAGGTGCGCCAGCACGGCGCGGTACGCCTCCTCGATGTGGCCGAACAGAGCCGCGTCGGCCGTCGGCGCACCGGAGTCCGGGTGGTAGAGCTTGGCCATGCTGAGGTAGGCCTCCCTCACCTCGGCCTGGCTGCTGTCCTCATCTACCGGCAGCTGCAGAACGCGGTAGCTCTGCTTGAGGCTGGGGCTCATGCGGCGGCCATGGCTGAGGGCACGGACGGTGAGGGTGCAGTAGAGGGGCAACAACGCACGTTGGAGGTCCCCACGGTGCAGACACAGCAAACCGGAGCAACTCATGATGCTTTGGACAGCGTCTGCTGCAGCCTGCAGACAGCCCATATATAACATGAGTATAACATACTCATACTATAACAAACTGTCATGACACTTGTTTTTAGCCCTTGACATACGGATAGACTAACGTTAGCTGTGACAGGATTATGTCGTTCTCTAAATCAATCAACATCAATTGTGGATTATTTAAGTGACAAGGCAGTAGCATTAAAGAGGCCAATCATCTTAAAACTTGAAAGAAACGGTTGACATTAGCTAACGTTTGCTAAGTGATAGACCTAGCTCACTAGTAGTGAAAAGCAACAGACTTGTAGAAGTGAATGTCCTTAAACGTGGATTTCTTATGTTACCTCTAAAATAAATGACACAGAAAACCAACCTTTAAAGACGTACAGAAGTCATTCCATCTTGGATGTGGGTCACCAGTGCTTGCAAAAGTAGGACATATCTTTTACATGAGCACGAGCGTTTGTTTTTGTAATTGGTGAACTGCATCATGGGATATGTATTTGTTTTAACATAGGGACATTTGGGTCACATTTATTGAAGAAGATTGGTGTTCTTTTGCAGCTGCATAGCCTACGTTCAGGAATTGTACAATTATGCAACAGGCTGGACAAGTTAATCTCTCTGATAATGGTCTTTCAGAAGAATAAGCGCTGTTGGGTGGGTGTGTCTACTGTCTCTACAAACAGGTCTACTATGACTGTAGTACCATAAACTGAACTCCAGATGGCATCAGCCATCCCGTTCTTGTGTGGCTAGAACTACAGACACTACAACTGAGAGGGCGTTTGTGTGGGTGTGTGAGTAGGCTATCATCAATTCGTGAACATGCACATGAAAGTTCCACTTAGCTTACTGATTAGAGCAGGCCTAACCTATCACATGTGTCTCGTGGTGGAGTGCAGTGAAGAATTAAGGAAGTTGCAATAAAAAGTTTTAAATTGAAATGTAGCGTAGGCCTACTGTAGGAATACACTACACAAATCATACCAAATGCAATGATTTCAGATTATGTTCAGTCATTACTTCAAGTTGTAAATATGTTTTGAAAAATGTGTTTAGGCTAAACACACTCACACACACACACACACACACACACACACACACACACACACACACACACACACACACACACACACACACACACATGGCCTTTACATTGAATTTTGATTGAATTAAATCTGTTGAGTTTTGGTCCGGCAGGCTGCAGCAGATTTCATAAGGCTAAATCTGTCTCAAATGTTCAGGCCCTACAGACTGCAGCAGACGTGTGGAGGTAGAAGAACGTACAAGAAAAGGATGAGTTTATGGTCCAAAAATACTTATGGTGCGCTTGAAATAGCCCGTGCCAGTTTGCTTCAGTCGTATCTAAAAAGAGTCCCACAGAAAGTCGTCTGAAGGTCTCCGAACAATCCGTTTTGTCGTAGAGGAATTCGTCATCAGTGAATCATCGCTCATGGATGTTCTGTTCCGTTCAAAAGGCCAACAGTGTGGGCAGGCTCATTCACCCAACATGATTTTATTTTACGCAACACCATGCAGGGAAGCAGTTTGGGAATTGCACACACCTCAGTTGAATACAAACAGAGACTGTGTCACCACAGGAGCACTTTGTATTGAACCACAGGAAGTTAATGTTCACTAATGGGGATGTATGTCGTTTTTCAAAACGCTATCAATACCACACAGTTTCGAGCCACATTTTAAAAGAGACTGAACCTTTGTAATCAGTAATTGAGGTCACAGTGCATTTTGAATAGGCCTACAACCAAAACAAATTAGATCATTTACAGCCATGTGAGTAGATCACAGTGCACATATTACTAGTGCAGTTTTGAAACAGTGCATATAATTAGTGCATACTGGTTCTTTCAGCTCAATATTAATTGGGTTCATTTGATTAAAAGCATTGCAGTCCAAGTAGGCTGTCATATTATTATACTATCATTATGTATTATTCCTGACATATCATATAGCAGCTACTCTGCTAGGATGATTATATAGACATCATATGAATCATATGAATCATCATCTGAAAAAGGTAACTCATCATATGGCATGAATGGTGATGAATATACACTACACATAATTAATTGAGCTATGTGGTCCACATCATAGAACTGTAGCTGGTAAAGCTTCTTCCCCAGAGGATTGTGGGGTGCATTTTAGTGCCCGAAAAATCAATGGCACACAATCAATGTCTCTATGTTGAAGTGCTTTCCCGTTTCAGTGCAGTTCAGTCCATGCCACATGGAACAATTCACAAAGAGGGTCAGAGACAGACAGACACACACACATAGTCCGACACAATATAGGAGCTGAACGTCCTCTGGTTCATCAGTCGTTTAGTGGCGTTTGAAGGCAACAGTCTGTGGGATTACCAAGCCAGGGGGAAATGACAGACTTCACTGAAGAGGATTTAGACCACTTCCTGCTAAATCAGGTACTTTTATTCAACTTTTGATGTCTCTGCCGAACCCACTGAGCTTGAATTTGCACATTATAGGGCCCGTGTTTTGCATGGTAGGTGCATTTGAATGGCTTTTGACTGTGATTTTATTTTTGGGTGGCGGTGTGCATCTATCTGACTCATGATGAGTCATGACTCATATTTTCTTTGTTGTTGTTTTTGGGTAGATATTTTTTATTGTATTTATTTGTATGTATTATTTTGAAGTTTAGCTAGTCACAGGGTTGTAAAGCTTCTCTCCCCCTGCCTAGGTGGACCTGAGGCATCGGCTGGTGTCCAAAACGGTGGAGGAGGTCCAGAAGATAATGAAGGACCTCACGTCTGAAGTCAGTAATAAGGATGCTCGTTTCCTGTCCATTGCAAACTCTGGAGTTCATAACAATGACAACGTGAAAGTAAGTCCACCTATACCTCACTTCCTTTGGATAGCCACCATCTAAATGGCAGTAGCACCTTTAGTAGTAGTCTTTAATTGTTTGTGATCTTCTATCTGATTGCCTTGTGTGCTTCATTGTAGGATCAACCAGCATTGCTGTCTAAATGGACAGCTCTACTGCGAGGAAAATATGCCTTCAACCCCGCAATTCAGGTAAAATCAAACATGGCTTTAGGTCTAAGATTATTAGTGTTGTTTTTTTCTTTTTTTTTTGTTTTGTTTTGAGTATGTGGGCGTTGCAAATTTTGACATTGAGAGACATCATGTCAAAACTGGAGTCAAAAATAGATTGACGGGGTCTTGAAAGAGCTGGGGGCTTAAACTGAATTACCCCTTGGAATGAATGGCACCACTCTTAGTGCCTGTCAGTCACAAGTGCTATGTTGGGACGCACAATGGCTATTGAGGTCACAGCTGAGCTAGCGAGACTTTTTTTTATGTCACTCTAGCGTATATAGATGGACATTAGCGATTAGACCGACGTGACATGCATGTCATTGATTATCTCTGCGACCTTTGACCTTTGACAGTTCCCGACTCCCACACAATTCTCGATATCACAGACCTTTTTTATGTCAGGCTTGTGTAGGCCTATTTCAACAGACATTAGCAATTAGCCATCTATAAGTGATGCAGCTGTATTGATCGGCCTCTTGACCTTTGAACCCCTGTGTTTGTTAATGATTTTACCTTGATTTATGCTTTCTTCTTATTTTCTATTATGATATTTTTGTTATTGTTATTTATTATTATTGTTATCACTCTTTGCCCATCTATGCTTTTACCTGCTGTTTGTTTTTGTGTATGTAAAGCACATTGAATGACCTCTGTGTGTGAAATGCGCTAGATAAACTTGACTTGACTTGATTGTGTCCCGACCTCCCCGACCAACAGGTTCTGACGCCCACGCTGTTCCTGATCTCGGTTCCGGTGAAGGGGCTGATCGGCTACAAGGAGCGCCGGGCGCGGCAGTGGCGCTACTACTCGCTGACCGGCTCGCGGCTGCTGTCGCCCGTGCGCGAGCCCGAGAAGCTGCACCAGTGGCTGGAGCTGGAGAGCTTCGCCAACGCCTCGCAAGAGTGGCAGGACGCCGCCGTCGCCATCGAGGGCGACATCGTGCCCGCCAAGGTGGTCACCGTCTTCAGGGAGCAGCTGGAGGAGGCCATCAAGAGCTGCTCGCTCACAGGTGAGTGGTGGCGTGATGGGTCAACACTCAACGCTCCTCTTAAAGCAACACTTCAGAGTTTTTTGTACCTTCAAATAATGTTTCCAAAATCATTTCAGTGGTTCTTCAACTCGTAACAGGGTGAACGGCACTTATGCGGCCTTTGCGGCCCTCATATCGGCTATATTCGCACTATGTAGGGGCAGCCGTGGTGTACTGGTTAGGGCTTCGGGCTTGTAACCGGAGGTTTGCCGGTTCAATCCCCGACCAGTCCACCAAGTGCACTTGAGCAAGGCACCTAACCCCTCACTGCTCCCCGAGCGCCGCTGGTTGGGCAGGCAGCTCACTGCTCTGGGTTAGTGTGTGATTCACCTCACTGTGTGTGTGCTGTGTTCACTAATTCGGTTAAATTGTGTTGAATGCAGAGAAACTAATTTCCCTTACAGGATCAAAAAAGTATATATTCTATTCTAAGTTTGCCAGATCGGGTAGCGGATCTGTAGTTCGATGGAATGAGACATAAAAAACCTACAAATTTGACTTGCTTTGATGTCGTAAAAAACCCCATCATACTTTCATAGAGTCATGCAACATACTCTACCTTGTCTGTGGACATCATTACAGTATTTGCTGGTTAAACAAATAGCATGTGCGCAACAGAGGAAAAGTACTTTAGTGGTGCTTTAACCCTTGAGCCAGTGCGACAGGAATGTTGAATTTTGAATGTTCCAAAGAGTATGCACTGACTATTCGGATGCAGCCTATCTGTTTTTATTTTAATTGAACATGGAATTTTAGAATAAAACATTCGAAGATCCTTTAGAACCCTCTATCAACCGTTTCTGTTACATTGCGTTTCTAAAGCCCAATTCACACCAAAGATTCCTAACGCGACGAGACTGAGTTGCAGCGGTGTGAATTAGAAGTTGCACGTAGTTGCAAGCAGTCGCAAGCCGTCGCAGAGCATTAAACACGTTGAGTCGCAGTCGCAAGGTTTTAGAACGTCGCGGCTCGTCTCGTCGGGACGCTTTGGTCTGAACCCTACTTAACAGAATCTTCCGTTAGAATGTTCAAAACTCCCCTGCTGAAGGGTGAAGGCCTGTTAGTCTGTTGTTTGCCTAGAGAGGTTTCTCTCTTTCTCTCTGTTTCTTTGATACATTCCGCATGTGATGCATGAAAATCTATAGCCAGAATGAATATGATGGGATTGCGACCAGTGACCGAGTCCAAAAAGCTTTTAAGGTTAGAGCAGCTATGTGTGACCTCTCAAGGGCCTCAGGGCTGAAACACACATTTGTATACACACACACAAAACATATAGCCCACACATGAAACATAAACACACACAAATACAAATGCACACACACATACACAATATATACTGTATAATCAAGACATGATAACACACAACACGTGCATGGATGAGCCACTGAACCATGCATAATTACTCTACATGCACACACACACACACACGCATGTTCACACACACACACACACATGCACGCACGCACGTGCGCACACACACACACACATGCACGCACACACACACATACACACGCACGCATGCACGCACACACACACACGCATACACACGCACACACACACACACACTTATGCACACACACACGCACACACACACACGCACGCACAGCCGCAAGTGTAGTGGCTGTGTAAACACTGGGACTATGATACACTGGGTTGAATGACTGAAGCAACATTATTACAGTAAAATCTATGCGCCCATCATTCAATAGGGCTTTGGCTGGTGTCCACACGCATATCTAAAGTACTGTTTCAATACATACAGTATATGGTAAATATGTCTACTCATCCGGCCAGTGACTGTATCTATTCGACATGTATGTTCTCATTATAAAGGCTATGATATTGTAGATCTTAGGCCACCTTTACCTTTACTAGACGTGGGCAGTATAAGCCTATATAAGCCTGTGACTGTGTCTGACTTCAAACTTCAAAGGCAGTGATAGTTTTTTGTGTGTGTGTCTGTCTTTCATTTTCTTTTCGTCCACCCCTGTGAACACGCTCATCCTCTTGCTCAGGGAAAGTCAGCATCCTGGAGTCGGTGGGTTCGGTGGTGCGGGTTGCCGTGGAGACGTCGGAGATGCAGGTGGAGGCGGAGCTGGTGCCCACGGTGGAGCTGATGAACTGCTGGCCCAAGAAGGCCCGTTGGCCCCGCCTCCTCAAAAGATGGCCGTCTGCCGAGAGAGCCCGCTGCATAAAGGTCACAACAACGATGAAATTCAGTTCTTGAGTCCGACGTCACGGGCCGAACGGCTTTTTTTGTGAAAAGACGTTTACCAGCGCAGCCAGCCGGACTTTGCAACTTGTAAACATAATCATCATCACCTCCGTTGTGATTGTAAAACAAAATCGCTAAACTTCAACAGATTTAGTTCTTTATAGATCAGTGGTCCACACCCATAATAGGCTTAAATCTTTTGATTGGTTGATTAGAGCGAAGCAACAGCACTATGATGAGATAATGTCCAGACCCAGAGGCTTATACTGTATCCTCTGATTGCTAGAGCGAGCGAACAGCTCAGCTACTGTACTATGACCAGCTCATTTAGGCCCTCAAATAACATAACATAACTATTATTTGGTTGTTTCACTGACCGGTAATAAATAGTACTTATCTAGTTACTGATTTGAACTTAAAAAGTTCATGCTGTAGAGTTTCAGGAATGTATTGATAAATGTGCTGATGTGCGTGATTTGATCTGCATCAGGAGTGTTCTGATCAGGTCATGCTGATGATTTCAAGTCTGAATCAAGTTTTCTCTCTCTCTCTCTCTATTGGACCCTGTGGTCACTTCGTTTCTCTCTCTCTCTCTCTCTCTCTCTGTGTGTAGTCTTTCGGCTTTAACCTGATGGCCACGTCAAACTACCACTGGCTTCTGTCCTTCTCACGGGCGGAGCAAGTGCTGCTGGGAAGCATCGACGAGGACGGAGGCTGCCGCCGGAAGTGTTATCGAGTCGTCCGACAGCTCAAAGAGGATGTGTGGTGTCCCGGCAACAAGCCTGTCATCACGACCTATCACTTGCAGGTATCAAGTTCATGTAACTAATCAGATCACACTTTAGTGCCACCTTATTTGTCTTTCATCTCATGTCATATAACAAAACAGAACTTAAACTATCAGGTTACAAACCCCAAGGTACTTGTTAGTACAGCAGGCCACTCACAACAAGGAACCTTAATAGATGCAGTTGAGAGTTAAAATAGAAACGGCATCTATTCAGATTATACATGAGCTCTCACACATAGATATTGTTGTTGATGTTGGGGGGTCTACACTAAACCAATTGATAAAAATCACATCAAAATTGTAGGTATTTTCACACATAGGCTGCAAGGAACTTACATGTAGTTCCGACTGTTGGTGTAAAGACAGTGAAAATATATGTAAGCCAACATATTAGCGAATCATATTCATCTACCAAATCAACATCAGTGTACTGTAGAACCGAATACTCCATTAAGGGTCGTCTCAAGCATGGCGGCGCTGCTGCTTTGTGTGTTTTCCTCAGACGCTGCTGTTCTGGACGTGTGAGAAGTACTCGGGGACTCGCGACTGGAGGAACCTTCGCGAGAGCGTCCTGCGGCTGGCCAAGAAGCTGCTCAAGTGCGCCACCCAGCGCTACCTGCGCCACTACTTTGTGCGCGCGCACAACCTGCTCAAGTACACCAACACCAACGAGCTGGACGACATGGCCAAGAAGATCGCAGAGTTCCTGGAAAACCCAGGGACCTACATACACTGAGTCTGGAGGGGAGGGTGTGGGGTGGGGGGGGGGGGGGGTGTTTGTGGGGTGGGGGGTACTGGGTGGGGAGGTGAGGTTATTGAGAGCTAAAGCAGTGTGTGTGTGTTTGTTTGTTTGTTTGTCTGTCTGTGTGTGTGTGTGTGTGTGTGTGTGTGTGTGTGTGTGTGAGAGTGTGTGAACCAGATGTGACTCTATGTTGGTGTTTTAAGCTCATGACATTACCACCATTATATATGTTTTATTAAACACACACACACACGCGCGTGCACACACACACACACACACACAAAGTCATAATTCTGATTATAACTGATAACAACATTAAAGCAAAAACAGATTTATTATGTTCAACAAAATAAAAACATTTTTAAATAACCAAATTCTTTTTTTAATTTCAGTTCTATGGTTCCCTAATCAGCCAGGCCTTACTTATTTATATACCTCTACCCTCAAAATAACAACATGACAGACGTCAACAACAAAACCAGCAACAACAGCCGGACAGTTGCCGGTACTCAAGTGGGTCCCAGACCTCAGATCAGCTCCTCTGAATGTGGACTCACAGGGAAGACATGAAAGTGATGCCGCTCTGTGTGTTTTAGAACAGCCATTACACAAATATCATCAGGCTGCTCATTTTAGCTCCTCTCTTTACATGAGAGGGAATATGGTGACGATGGCAGGCCTATTTACAGAACAAAGAGTCACTGAATCACCAGAGACCGTAGAGGGGGGGGGGGGGGGGCGTTATTTAATAACTGTGTTAGCAAAGTGACAGCCATTTACTGTGAACACATGCTTCAGTGTACAGTGTTTACGTCAACGGGGTTTAATAATGTTATGAAATGACAATACTCTGTCAAAATACCAGCTTAAGAAAATCAGCCATGACAGATGGATTATCACAGTCTATAAAAGTGAATGTATTATGGAGGACATGTTGAGGCTTAAAATATCTCCCCTTCAGTTGGTAAAATGCTTTAAAATACTTACTGAATTCATATGCTATGATCAACTGCCAGTTCATCCTCTGTGCAAAACAGACATGGAACTGTGTGCAGGTGATTGCCGGGCGCATTTAAAAATGTAGACACTAGAGAGCACTCTTGTGCCAACACTGCAGCAGTCACTGTAGATGAGTCTAGTCTATACCTGAAGCAACATCACAGAAAATGTCTCTCTAACCTGAAAATAAATTAATCAACAAAATAACAAAAGGATATAAAACAGTTATAACTGTTAGTTCTAATGCCGGTGATACCATCTAAGGAAGGTCATGCCGGTGTGACCATCTAAGGAAGGTCATGCCGGTGTTACCATCTAAAGAAGGTCATGCCGGTGTGACCATCTTGTCATGTGGGGCACAGCAGGCGTAAGATGGTCATGATGTTTTGGGAATCCCTTCAAGCGTTCAACACAATTGTTCAAGTGTTTGCATCGTAATTCAGAGCTGAGAACCAGTTAATTGGCACAGTCTTGGGTGTGTGGTGCTTTGTAATGCAAATTACACAGTTCTTTCACTGTAATGTTTGCAGTGTGATGGTTGTGAGCGATGTGTACACACACACACACACACACACACACACACACACACACACACACATAAACACTCACACCTGAATAATAAAAGTACATGGTGATATCAACATTGACAACAAGACTACGCAAATTGCACCAGTAATACACATCTGTGTGTTTACAATCGACCAGTAACAAAGATACAACAAATAAAGATTACGAGAGAGCGGTAATAGTAAACACACATTAACACAGAGGTCATACTGTCAGCTAAGCCGGTATTCTTACAGCATTCCACTCTTGCAAGCTGATGTACTGTAAGAGCAACACTCTTGGTCAAATATGCTTGCTGATATGTGCAGCTGTTGGGTTGTGTCTGAGCTGAAGTATAAGACACTGATGGTTATGTTCACACTGTGACTTCACAGTCACCAGTGTTTATTTGTGTGTGTGTGCGTGTGCATGCATAGGTGTGTGTGTGTGTGTGTGTGTGTGTGTGTGTGTACGCTAATAATAAAATGGGCAAATATATGCCAAGTTTGTAACATGCCTCCTTGCCTACCTTCCCATTTGCCAGAGCAGGCAATATTTCAACATCTCATTCAGCAATCAAATCCACGGCACAAACACTATGTCAACACGCCACCATTATCAACAGCACAGCACTGATCAACAGCTGCTGTAATCGTAGAGTGATGAGCCTTTGCTATGGCCTAAATTAATCATACAGTACATGTATATTGTCAGTAAACCCATAATGACACTTGTGATATGTCTACCTGGTGGCCCAACTAGCTAGACCAACAAAGACCAGAAAGACCTGGAAGAAAACCAGCAAAGACCCGCTAAAAACCGACTAGTTAGCTGGTTTCTAGCTGTTTTTATAATGGCACATTGTTTGTATTGCCAAGTGAAACATAGCTGGCTGTTCAGGAACATATGGATGCTGTGGTATTTCAATCAGTATTATTTATTCTAGATAATATAAAATAATCAGATCTCTCTCTCTCTCTCTCTCTGTGTGTGTGTGTGTGTGCAAGGTTTGGTAGAGAGAAGGCCAGGGTGTGATAGAGATTATAAGCAAGACAGCTTTCCTGCTGAGCTAACTAACACACACTTACATACATTATTAAATGATGACTGTGAATTACGCTAAATTATAGTACGATAAAGAATGTCGAACATAGTGCAAATAGCTGGCAAATGCATTCACTCGAAGAAGAAAAATGTAGCCTAGGTCAGCACTATTTCTCTGTCTTCATTTCTCCATTTCTTCTACTTCTCTCTTTCTCTCTCTCTGTCTCTCTCCATCATTCTCACTTCCATTTCTCCTCAGTCCTGTCCTCCTTTGTGCCTGTTTTCTTTTCCCCTCAAAACGTTAAAACACGTGCAATGTCCCTCTTTGTCAGGGCAGGATTTCCAAAGAGGATATTGACAATGAGAGCAGTGTGTTCCTCAAGCACATGGGGAGACAGTGGGGGAGATGGAGGAGGTGGAGAGAGAGTGAAAGAGACTCTGCCTGGTAACCTGAATAGTTCAGGCAATAATGTCTTGGAAAGAAGTAAACTGTCTCACAACAAAGACAGACTCATAGACACATGCACAAACACACAGAGAGGGAGAGAGTGTGACAAAGACACACACACACACACACACACACACACACACACACACACACACACACACACACACACACACACACAGACACCCTCTCACACTGCTTAGTTCTCAAAATGTGGCATATAGCCTGTTGTGGTTCACACAACATAAGAATGAAAGGTTTTGAAAACTATTTATTTTTAAACAGGTTTTCAAAAGAATTTCAAATAGTCCACACGGGTGCTCTAAATCGAGTGAAAACACTGTAGCCCATATGTGTGGATATACAGTAGGCTACCTGTGTCTGTGTACAGTATGTTTGGATGTGTTTGAATGGGGGGATGATGAAATGGTGTGGAAGGAAGGTGTACCTGTTTGTGTGTGTGGGGGGGGAGGGGGTATGTTGTGTGTTTGGGTGGGGGGATGATGAAATGGTATGTGTGTGTTTGTAAGGGTGGTGGGTGTTCAGAAAAACAAGTGGTGCATGATGACAGTGTTGTGCTGTTTAGGCTAAGTTCCACTCTGGGACACGGGAAGCGCTTCCAGCTGTATAGAGCCAAGAGGAGGAGGCACAAGGAGATGCAGATAATCCCCATGCCTGTAACACAGACACACTAGAGGATTGGCAGGAATAGGCTCTGTGCACAAACGTTTTTAGTACTGCCGTTAGATTTCCGGTGTGTTCGAACCTGCAGCTATTGCTATGGTGATTCGTGTCTACACAGACCCAGTTGAGTGTTGCACCTAATCAACACGTTACGATAAAGAAGGATTTGAGCACGTTTAAATTTTTATTTTTTGGAAAACAAGATATTCCGTGTCTTAGTGAATATTTAAGGAGCAGTATATAACAGAAGATGTCGTTTCAATATAATTAACGCTCCACCGGAAGTCAAACGGCAGTGCTAAGTGACTTTAGTGCACCGAGCCCATTCAGCACGCAGGACGTCCATCCCAGCGCTCCGTTCCTGTGAGAACACTGTGCCACTGGGACACATGCAGCAGACGCAGCTACTCATTTCCCATGTTGGAAACACATGCCCCCAGGGTCTCGGGTAGATGGGGAGTGTAACTGCAGATGTGTAGCTGTCGCGTCCTCTCTCTTGCTCAATCTCTCTATCCGTCCATCCGTATGTGTGTGTGTGTACATATACATGTGTGTGTGTGTGTGTGTGTGTGTGTGTGTGTGTGTGTGTGTATGTGTGTATGTGCATGCAATTTGAATCATCTTGTCATCTGGTGTGTCATCAAGGAAAGGTTATGTATCCTCCTCTAGCACTGGGGTAGATGGCAAACCAACTTATTTCCCAAAAAGCTGTCGTGCTCATTCAAAGTACCCTATTAGTGAAATGTATGGCAAACATTTCAACAGCTTTGAAAGCCTGAGACTCGATAGCAATGTGAGTGTTTCTAAACTGATAAATGTCACCAGGAAGTGACCAAAACTGGGGTGAGCACATGGAGATGCAGATAACCCTCTCTGGGAAAGGGCACGGAAAGGGTGCGAGCGAGCCCTCAAGCACTTCACAATTTTGGAGTGGGACAGTGAGCCCTAAGCCCTCAGTTATGGTCATGGTTATGGTTATGCTATTTGACAGACGCAACATTTGTCCAAAGCAAAATACAAATGAAAAAACAATACAATAATTAACTTACAGTAACAGTGAAAAAGTTGGTCAGACTACACTAACTTCACGACTAAGTAAGTTCACGGGCACGTGCATCAAAGTGTGTGGTCGTGTCAGGGGAGAGATTGGAATTTAGCCAAACACTCTTGAGGGCTGGCTGGAGCTCAGCATGCAGGATGTCCATCCCAACGCTCGGTCCCTGAGAGAGCATTGTGCCACAGACGCTGCTGTTCCCAATTCTGCCTTCATTTTCCCATGCTGGAAACACGTGTCCTCTCGGGTAGATGGGGAGTGTAGCCGCGGATGTGTACAGTAGCTGTCTCGACCTCTCTTTTGCTCTATCTCTCCATCTCTCTGTGTGTGTGTGTGTGTGTGTGTGTGTGTGTGTGTGTGTGTGTGTCTGTGTGTCTGTGTGTGTGTGTGTGAGAGAGAGAGAGAGACTGTGTCACTCTGCCTCCCAAACACACATCTAGAAATAAAAGGACTGTCGGTGTCATCTCTACCGAAAACTTTGTTTGTTCTATGCGAACCATCTACCTTTTGTATAGGGATCAGACTAAGGTGGACTCTCATTACAGTGCTCCACTGATAGGCTGTATGCTGCTGGGGCTGACTGCTGCTGTGATCTGGTTCACCCTGAGGAGCAGAAGAGCAGAGCTGCAGACCTCTGGATGCCAGAGCACAGAGCTGCAGCAGAGAGGAGATGAAGACATATCGTACTGTATATACCCGAATATAATACGACCCTGTATATAAGACGACCCCCCATTTTCCAGACTTATTTTTTTTGAGGGGGGGGGGGGGGATTTTGGAAAAAATCTGGTTTTCAACAGAAAATTATTTTTATTTGATTCTAGTGATAATTCATTGGAAGAAAACATTTGAACACCTTTCATTAAATATTTGGATTAATTTATCCATGAGTGGGCATTTTTTTGTCATTATTTTTATTTTTGTCATTCTCGCCACCTCCGAACGTTATATTCCGTGACTCCAAATTCTTTGGCAGCTTTCAGCACCATCAAGTTAATTCATAACACTGTCACTAATAATAAGCCTATTGTATTAGCACCCTCTACCCACTTTCTCCCTTTCTCCCGTGATTTTGTCTAGACTATATGGCGAATATAAGACGACCCCCCCGTTTTTCAGCCTATTTTTAGGACAAAAACCTAGTCTTATATTCAGGTATATACGGTATATAACAAAAGCCAATGGGCCCATGTTTACACCTCCTGATGTCCAAGCTGATATCTTTGTTAATTAGGCACAAGATCTTGAAACCCACTCCAAAAATATTTTGAAAGAACAATCCCTTTCAGACTGGAACGTCACCGTGCCTGTAGGCTAATATTCACTGCAGGCTACATTACATACAGGTTACTGTATCTGGTGTTTTGGAGAAGTTACAGCCAGCATACAACACACTTCATGGTTAATGCTTAGTGGCTCCAATGGCACAACACTAATGTTTATTGTCTGTCTGAACACAAACCAATCAGTTAACACACGGTGAGATATTTAAATGACGCGTTTGTTGTTGGGGAAATACTGACACAACAATTGTTTGTGTATGAGTTTGTTATTCTGACAAACCCATGTTTGGTTCTCATGTCACAGAATGTAAAAATAAATCCATTTGTGATCGAGCAGTATACTGTAAGCAAATCCACCATGTTATATCCCATGCTTTTTAAATAAATTAGCAAATGGTGCTTCAAAACAATGATCAGGTATACACTAGAAATCTTCAAAATACAAACTTTATTGATGTAGACTACATTTAAGTAGAGTCTTGGTTTACATAATCTTTCAAAAATAGGACACATTTTAGGACACATTTTTTTTTAATTCCTTTTTGGAGAAGGTGGTTAATCCTTAAATTACAAGATGGTGCAAATGGCTGGACTTAGATTAAGGTCAATGTATTGTGAGGCTGTTTTTGTAGCCTGTCATTTTCTTCAACTTGCACTTGCCATGTTATGCCATCAAGGTGTTTTACCACCACCAGATGGCGTGCGTTATAGCGCCCTATATTGGGATAGGGCGCTATAACGCACGACTGTGAGAATACAGGTGATTCATGATGACTCTCAACCAGGGGAGAAGTGCTGATCATTGAAGCTCGAGAATATTTCGATAGCCTACTTTAACTCTGCTTACCCACCCGAATAAGTAAATATCACTATCGTTTTCAAATCATTGACGTTTCCAAGAGATTTCAAGACCAGTGAGTTAAATTGTAGTTGTGGTTAAATTGGAGATATAAATACATAGCCAAGATATAAAACACATATTAAAAAGTGCGACATAGGCTACCATTGATTGACAATGTACATTGCTTCAACATTAAAGGTCACTTGCCGTAGTAGGTAGGCTAGTGGCAGTACAGCCTAAAAAACGTGCGCACATGGAGCTGTCGACCTAGCCTGATTACCATCGACTTTCAAAGGCTCTGCGAGACTTTAGTCTGACCAACAGCCTGTGCTAACACGGTTTCTTGCCAGCGCTGGTTGACCCGCCTCCTTTAAGTGCCTCGGTTTGCTACTGGTAGATGTCAGAAAGCGGATTGCCGAGTTTAAACCAATAACAACACTCTTTCCGCTGCCTTGAACACGCATCTACCCAGAGCCGTTGGAGCTGCTCAAAGTTGATTGGTTCTCGACCAAAGGGGGCAGTTCCGCAGATTTCGGGAACTCAGAAATCCTTCTCAATGAGCAGTTGACCAGACCAGCAGCAAAAGCCTGAAGGCGTTGCGTCACTGGGAGGGCGTGCCAGGCTACTGTCGACCCACAGTGACGACCTCCTCTATTGTTCTGATGTAACCATGGCAAATGGAGCATAGGCCTACGTCACTATGGAAGGAACCTTATAAAGTCCGAGTGTCAACCCCAGACGACAGGGGGTGTGGATGCGCCTTGTTTCCAGGCGGCCGAAGAGACTAGGACGCGGTAGCCTACAGTCGGTCGTATAAAGAGTCAGAGGACTCAAAACTTCAAGACTTTGGTGGAGATAGACGAGAGTCTGTTGCGCAGCGAATATGGGGGTCGGGGTAAGTAGCCCAGTCTATCATAAAACATCCTCCGATTATCCGTTTGAATATGTTATATCTTTCTTCAGTATTGTTTGGTTACATTTTGGAACTTACCTCAACTCCAAGTTAATTGCCACCACATTAGTTAATTGAATGAATTCATTCGCAAAATAGTTCTGCAAAGTATTTTGACAGCATGTAATGTCAGACTACATGCAACATCCCTGTCTGATATGGTTGTTATCTGCATCACTGTTTGAATGTCATCATTTGTTCTCTAGAATTTTGATGCATGATACATCGTTTATTGCATACTCGTGGCTCATACTCACAGTAGGCTACTAACTTTTTATTGGTCAGTTCTTATAAGAAGTGTGTCCTACAACTTCGCGCATCTAATACGGGCATTTTATGTTATGGTCTGTCTTTAGCCTAGTCTTTTGCTGTCATTTATTTAGGCCTATTTGCGACTGCGAGTAACCATTTAGACACCCAGAGTGGCATTCCACTTCTTGTTAGATTTTCTCGATTCGTCCATTTTGGGGTTCATGCCAACCTTTAGCCTATTCTTAAGCTCCGGATAGGGGCCACCCTTCCAATTGCTTCTACTTCTCCCATCCCACCACTCTCTCACTTCACTTCACAGAACATGTTTGATAGTCAGCCATGCTTCATGGTGCGTTGTTTTAAGCATCCCACATTCCACCTTCCACCACATTTCCATCTCCTGGTCTCTGTGTTTGCCTCTCCCACAACATTAGTTTGACTTCTCAGTCCCTCCTCCACTCAATCTTGAACCAAAACAATTCCGTTTTACAGCTGTGTGTTGGTTGGACACCATACAACAATCTTCAGTGTTCTCTTGCCCTTTCTGATGCTCTAATTTCCCCCATGTCATTATATTGTCTATTTTTTTTTTATGACTATACGGTTTTAAATGTAGTGATGATGTAGGCTACAGCACTGAATTCATTATTTTGATTGAGTTGTTCATTTTAGTTTGGTTTTTATTTTTTGTCATTCATAGTTTTGTCACCTCACGAGTCAGGTGTGTCTACAAGCACACTTACAGTAACAAGCACACTCTTGTAATATCATTAGACAGAGTTTGTTTCTTTTGTGAAAAACATCTGTCTGAAATGGAAAGAATCAACACAATCTGGCCATCTCGTACTGTCTGAGGCTTTAAACTCAGCCTTCTGAAAGTTCCAAATTATTTTATACTTGAGCCACTTCCCTAATGAGCTGGGAACAGTCCCCTTTGTCTGATAGCCACATTCTGTCATGGTCCACATTGACTTGTGATTTGTCTACTAGACCTAATAACCGTGCAATTTCATGAATTCATTTACAAACAAAAGACGAGAAGGAGGAGCCAAATGTCCCATTCAGATGCCTGAAGGTATTATGATATCGACCATGACGACGGGGCAATGCCTACAGGTTGAGGGAGGCACAATTAAGCAATAGATTAGTGGACACATAGTTCTCACAAATGCACTTACTGTATACACACACACATACACTCATACACTTCTTCACACACCCTTGAAGGAATGACTATAACTACAAATGATCTTTGGAAAAAGTTTTCATACTCTTGTTTAGACATGAAATATTCTTAGAAACATTTGCCATTTAGGCTAGTAAGACTTCGGTCTCTCACCTCATGTGTCAGACGTTCACCCAGAAACGTCTGCCTGTTCAACTCCTTCATTGCGTGCCAGTTCTGTTGTCCCCACAAACCTTTGCCACATGTTGCGTTCATCCTTTATTTATTTAGCTGATACCTTTTCCCATAGCATTTTGCAACACAGTGCTGGGAATGCCACGGACCAAAGCCACAGTGCCCCCCAAGCAAGTTGTATGTACAATGTTAGGACAGAACGGAGACCCCCACAGCCTCAGGAAGGGCTGTTATTGCTGACCCCTGGTCAGAGTGAGGAATGTGTGGCACTGGTAGAGCAGCACTGAGAGGCTTGATCAGGACAGGAGGCTGGGTAGGAGAGGTTTGTGCTGCCGGGGTCGTGCATGTTTGTATGTCCTTTGTATGTACTGTAGTGTTTGGACAAGTTTGGAGATGATATCTCAAAAAGCCACTACTCCTCCCAAACACCCTCTGATGTGATAAAGGCAACAAACAAAAGCCCTTCCCCAGGTGCCACAATGGCCGTGCACCTGAAATGACCCCCCCCCCCACACACACACACACACATCCCTACAGCCCCCATCACCATCACCGCCTCTCCAAAAAGCAACTCCACCCAAGATGTAGCCAAGATGGGGCACACATTTGACCCACATTTTCCTACTGTATACCATGAGGGCAGCACACACACACGCACAGAGATGCACATCACACACACACACACTCAGGAATTAATCTTAAAACAACATTATGATTGTAAGGGCTGTTTTTATGTGGAGCTTCATCTGTGCCAATATCTGAACTGCTAGCTGATTGTTGATTGGCTGAAATGGACAGTGTCCACTCCATCCTCATGCCCAGCTCATGGGGGCTCTGAGCCGAGTCTGATGCAGAGTGATGGTGCTGAGGGGTGGGCACGGGTGTCTGCCACAGGGACATGTGATGGGTGGGGCTCCGTCTGTTATGCATTCTGAGTGCACTAGAGGCTTGAGGTTTTCTGTCCGAATAACTCACTCAACGGTGTGTGTATGTGCGTGCTTGCGTGTATGTGTGTGTGTGCGTATGTGTGTGTGTTTGTCTTGACCAAAAAGGAAGACCTGATACATTTATTGTGCACACACTTTCAAGTGATCCTGCCATTGTCTGGCCGACCAGGTGTAGATGTCCCTGTTTGCGTGCCACTCAGTCTGTTCCCTGTGCTACTGCTTCAGAAACATGCTGTTGTTTGATCCGCTGCACAGCAGATGACAGCTGATGTTTGAGTTGAAGTTATCAGCTCAGTTCTAGTGCGATAACTCTGTGCTATTTTAGCTCCTCGAGCTAGTGGAATGGGTGCTAGCTGATAGGCACTTTCAGCACCAGTGTATAATTAGACTTGATTACACATGGAGTTGGTGGCCTCTGTTTTGATTATGGCACCTTAAAGAACCCGGGGATGGGGTGCCTAGAGTGTCCATACCATATATGGTTCCAAGTGCCCACGGGGACCCAGGTTCGAATCCGACCTGCGGTCATTCCCTGATCCCACCACTTACTTCCTGTCACACTTCACCGACCGTGCAAAGATCCCCCAAGAATATGCGAGAAATTAGATATGAAAATATGATTTAACATATTTAATTCTTAGCAAATTGGGTCTGAATCAGGTCTTTCATAGGTAAAACCACATATATTTATCCTTCAATATTGGCTATAGACATGCTACCAAAATAGGACTACTCATAGGGAAATGGAAAATAGAAGATGGATAATTTCTGGTTCGAATAAGTATGTGAGAGGCTACTGTTTCAAATTCCATCCCAATTAAAACCCACTTAGGGAACTTGGCTGATATCTGAGGCCTTCAGTTTATCAATATGAACATAACAAAGGCATGTTGTCTACTGTGTCTATTAGGCACTAGGCACAGTTGCTTACCTCCTCCTGAAATAGAACTCTCTGTGCTGATCTAACATAGTTTTGGCAAGAGACTTGGCCCCTTAGTGATGTAACCGCCAAACCAGCTGGAACTTCGCCCAGCCATTCACTACTAGAATAAAAGCTTTTTTTTTAAAAAAAAAAAGCTAAAAAAACTTGATGGCTTTGCTTTTTTACCACCAGTGCTGTAATGAATGCACAATAAAACTGCTGTAACCATGGGCACACAGCCTCGTCTGAAACATGTTTTAGGTTGATCGCTGTGCACCTCTCCACTGAGTCCCTCTTTTTAACGTGCCATAATCCTAATTGTGAAACCAGTGTTTTCTTAAAATAAGTAAGAAAATAAGCAATATAAATCAAACAGACTAAGTGGGGTTTAGCATATACTTTGGATAAAGCCTCTGCTCAATCACATTCACTTTATTTTGCTTATTTTGTTTACTTTAAATAAACAACCAGGTCTTTCAAAGTCTCAGAGAGTTTGAGTGTTAAGCTCAGGCCGAGCTGTTTCTCAGGTGTTCATGACACTTCCACTTTTCCACCACACCTAATATACCTCATAATATAGCCTTTAGACTTTATAGCCTCCTATTTACTGACACTGTCCTCAGCCTGCTGGGGCAGTGCTGTTACTGGTGCAGTATGGGAAACAGTCTGAGCAAACGTTTCTCTGTTTCTGCCGTTCTGCAGGATGGACGTGACCAGTATGAGTTGGCGGCGACGTCGGAGCAGGGAGGGGACAAGAAGAAGAAGAAGAAGAAGGTCAAGGACAAGGACATGGACGAGCTGAAGAGGGAAGTAGATATGGTACGTAAAGGAGGAGGCCACGCCAACTAAGCTGTAAGAAAGACAGATACAGAAAGACTTTTTTACCCACTGCAATAGCACTTTATAATGACTCCCATCTGGGCAGAGAGAAAGGAATAAAATTTTTAATAATTTTCTGTATGTATGTATGTTTGTATGTTTTTGTTGAATGTTGTGTTTGTATTGCTGCTGAAACACTGTAATTTCCCCTTGGGGATGAATAAAGTATATCTATCTATCTATCTATCTATCTAAAGACAACACAGGAAGTAGATATGGTACGCAAAGACAAACAGAGAAGTACCGGTAGATACAGTATGGTACATAAGGTAAGGTAGTGAATGCTCAGATAGTGAACACAGTAGGCTCCAGGTACATGCAAGGTGCTCTGGAAGTTCGAAAGGACTTTTGGCTGACTGTAGGCGCACTAACATGGAGACAAGGATAGCGTTATTAAAAGCCCTTTATTTAAGGTAGGGTAAAAAACACAGTCTGGTTTCAGCCCCCTGGGCCTTCCTCAGGTCATGGTCTGTGGAGAAGTCTTTGTCAGGCGACGGACTCTTTTTCAAGTGAAGGGCCGTCATGGGAAAAAATAAACTAGAAAGAAGACATGAGAGTCTTGTATCTTCTCCCTTTAACATACATAAATTCACACAAACAAGTCAAACAAAACCAACACACATAAAACACCCTTTCAAACATAAAACACACACACAGACACTGTTCATTTTCTTATTCCAAATGTCAGCTATGCAATGTTATGAACAATGTGTTTTACTCAATATGTAGGCTCACTAAACCTATACAGAACTCCTATTCTCATATTCTGTTCTTCACTGTTGTTAGGATGACCATAAACTGACCCTGGACGAACTCCATCGTAAATATGGGACCGACCTGAGCAAGGTGAGCTCTTCTTTATTGCCTGTCCTGTTTATGAGTCTGGTCAACCGAGAGAAATGGCCCCTTGAAAGATTTCAGGCTCAGGAATTGAAGTACCCCATTTGTTCTGGTGTTACTTAGCAACAGGTTGCCCCACTCTGAACGCTCTTGTTGCCTTTGTTTCCTGTGAGTGCCAAACAAAAGACACCAAAAAAACACACTCAACTTAGTGTTAATGGAAGTTGGTTGTTAACTTGTATGAAATGTTCCACCAAACGTTCTGAATCTGAATCAAACACCACCTCTCTTTATTTTTTTTCTCTCTCTATCTTCCAAATGTGCTTTATCTGCATTACAAATAATGTGATATATTTCTAAAGGTTTCACCAGAAAGGTAGAATTTGGTTAATGGAAAAATATACTGGTATACGTAAATACACAAACGCATGAGACTGCATGTGAAACTGACCCCCTTTCTCTCTCCTAGGGCCTGACCAGTTCTCGCGCTGCGGAGATCCTGGCTCGTGACGGACCCAATGCTCTGACGCCGCCCCCCACCACTCCCGAGTGGGTGAAGTTCTGCAAGCAGATGTTCGGAGGGTTCTCCATGCTGCTGTGGACCGGCGCCGTCCTCTGCTTCCTGGCCTACGGCATCCAGGCCGCCACGGAGGACGACCCGGTCAACGACAATGTGAGAAACAGATGGAGGCGAAAAAGCAGTTATCGATAATGGGTGTCGTAAAATGTTTTATTTGAATTACATTTTTATAAAAGTCACAGATGTGTGAGTGTAAAATAACAGCACTATAGTTATCATTAAGATATACTTATCACTTATATATATCATTGTCAGAATATCACAGATAGCGTATCCTGTTCTAATATTGCAGCTTCAGACTAATGTATACAATTACATGCTGTGCATTAATGGTAGCCTAAACACTGTGGAATCGTAATATCTGCTGGATCACCCACAGACTAATTCTAATTCCTCCTCCTCTTCGGCAGTTGTACCTTGGCGTGGTGTTATCTGCTGTGGTCATCATCACCGGCTGTTTCTCCTACTACCAAGAGTCGAAGAGCTCCAAGATCATGGACTCTTTCAAGAGCCTTGTTCCGCAGGTCTGCCACCCGCCCGTTTGAACACACAGAGTTCACGGAACACAGACTTAAAGAGACCCTATGCAACTTTTTCATAGTCATAAAATCGCTTAGAAATCGTTGTTTTGCTTGACTGACCAGTTTTATCGAAAACAGTCACATTTCCTCCCGCCCCCAGTGTCCCTCTCCGCTATTACAACCTTGCAACTTTCTGATAAACGATCGTTTGCTGTTTACATCTGGAAGTCAGAGACGCGAAAGGAACAAGAAGAACCACGCTTGCAATTTATATATAGCCTATATATGTATAAATATACACGCTAAAGCTGTCGTGGAAGCTCTGCAGAGAAATATGCAAGCATAAAACGAGCGAAAACGAAAAACGAAACCGAAACCAGAGATGAAATCGCCAATCCTGCATTATTCCTCTTTAACTCACTTCTTAATGATACAATACATACATCACAGGATATACATTGTGTTTCAATGTTCAACACACCATGGGTGTTAAGAGACATATTTTCTCTATTTTTGTTGTGATATTTTCTTGTCTTCATTGTATGTCTTACATATTGCATGCTCCTTAAAGAGACCCTATGCAACTTTTTCATAGTCATAAAATCGCTTAGAAATCGTTGTTTTGCTTGACTGACCAGTTTTATCGAAAACAGTCACATTTCCTCCCGCCCCTAGTGTCCCTCTCCGCTATTACAACCTTGCAACTTTCTGATAAACGATCGTTTGCTGTTTACATCTGGAAGTCAGAGACGCGAAAGGAACAAGAAGAACCACGCTTGCAATTTATATATTTATATATAGCCTATATATAAATATACACGCTAAAGCTGTTGTGGAAGCTCTGCAGAGAAATATGCAAGCATAAAACGAGCGAAAACGAAAAACGAAACCGAAACCAGAGATGAAATCGCCAATCCTGCATTATTCCTCTTTAACTCACTTCTTAATGATACAATATATACATCACAGGATATACATTGTGTTTCAATGTTCAACACACCATGGGTGTTAAGAGACATATTTTCTCTATTTTTTGTTGTGATATTTTCTTGTCTTCATTGTATGTCTTAAGGCCAGTTCAAACCAAAGATTCGCGACGGTCTGAGACGGTTGCGGAGAGCAGTTGCGGCGGTGTGAATCAAAAGTTGCAAGCAGTTGCAAGCAGTTGCAAGCAGTTGCAAGTCGTCGCTAAACATTCAACATGTCAAATCTTAGTTGCAGAGTTTTAGAACGTCGCTGGTTTTTAGAATGTTGCAGCTCGTCTCGTCGCGGATCTTGTGTTTGAACTGGCCTTTACATATTGCATGCTCCTTAAATTGGCTCCATTGTGTTGTGCTGTTTGTGTGGATCAGCAAGCCCTGGTATTGCGTGACGGAGAGAAACAGAACATCAACGCCGTGACGGTGGTGGTGGGTGATCTGGTGGAGGTGAAGGGTGGAGATCGCATCCCTGCCGACATCCGCATCATCGCCGCTCACGGCTGCAAGGTATAGTGGAGAATTTCAGAGGGCTAGTTACTGTAGTTCATAGAGAGGAGATCCTGGAAAAACTCCCATTCCATATGTGATAATAAACACACCCACACACACACACACACACACACACACACTTCAGTCACCAGTGTAGCACAAGTTGTGTTATTTTCACATTTGAGAATGTACACAGCATAACAAAAGCAATGTGTTAGAAACAACACAAACTGTATTGTCCCCCTCTGTCTCTGGACATAGAGATATGTTCAAAAAAACAACACAAGTTGTGTTATTTTCAACACATTCGTGTTAAGAGAGTATTACGACAGCTCAGGACGCTGATGTGAGTGGACCTCTTTCAGGTGGACAACTCCTCTCTGACCGGTGAATCTGAGCCGCAGACAAGATCGCCAGACTTTTCCAACGACAACCCTCTCGAGACCAGGAACATCGCCTTCTTCTCCACCAACTGCGTGGAAGGTGGAGTATTGCGCAACATGCATTATGTCTCCATCAATATGTATTTTAACTACAGTCATTTCCTATGTATTAGCTACATAGATACAGACGGTTAGAAGGTCGCCGCCCCCTCTGTGGGGGAAAACATGCTAACATCACACATGAAAGTCAATGGGCTAACTCGCTAGCAGAACACAAATGTTTTCCCCCACGGGGGGTGTTTCAGCCATGGTAACCACGGTAACTGGGGCGGTAACCACGATTATGACGAGATGCCGTCTGTATGTATAGTGTATAAGCCGCAGGGCAGTATTTTATGCAAGTTAAGAAACAAAACTATCGTTAACATATTAACTGCCCCCGTATACACTGTAAAAAAAATATTGTAAACTTTACAGTCATTTATTGGCAATGTTGGTTGCCAGCAATACTGTAAATACACAGTAAATGCACAACATAGTACTGTAATTCATTATTACAATTTTACCGTAAAAATACAGTTGCCATGGCTAATTGTTGAGAAATTACGGCAGGTTAAAATTGACGAGAGATTTCAAATTAGGGAGACTGGTCTATGGAAGCCTTGTTGCCTACAAACACCATTGGGTTTGTAGTAGGCAACAATGAGTCATGACAAAAAAGAGAGTGCTGAGAGCGCTACTAGGAGTAGTACAAAATTTTAGTAAATTCCACACTGGTGCTCTTTTGAGGCCGGGCAAAAATTTAAGTAAGAAAAGTTGGTCAAAGGCACTCAGTTGAGGAAAAAATTAAGCCTTTACACTGTAAATTTTGATAAGTTGACTTTACTTAAAAAATGTACGCAAACTCATTGCCTTGAAAAAAGTAAGTTCAATGAACTTACATTTTTTAAGTGAACACTGCTTGTTTATTCTGAGTAAGTAACACTTAATAACTTACACTTTATAAGTGAATACAACTTATTTATTTTAATTAAACTGTACTTAATTAGCTAATGGTTCTTAGTACTCATATACCTAGAACCCATAGTTCTCATGGAAGCTTGTTTTTTCTGAGTAAATAATACTTAATAGCTCACATTTTTAAGTGTGTACTACTGACTTGTTCTCTGGTTCAGTTTACAATGTCTATACAAGCAATGTATGTAAAAACATCTAACAAAAAAAAAGAAATGAGAAGGTTGGTTTAGGTTAATCACAATTATTTTTATTTTTAATTATCCAGCATTCACATAGCAAACTACCCTGCCATTCAACATATTTAAAGTAAAATAAGAGTGCTTGGACTCCGCAGTAAAATAATAATAGTAATAATTATTACATAGTAATATCAAGCAGAAAATGAATATTATATTATATCAAGCAGAAATAAGGTGCCACCATAACACCTGACAGCAGCTTGGACCCTGGAAATGATGTTAGCCGTCAATCTCCCCAAGAACAGTGAGCACATCAACACATGAGATGGTCCCATCAGTCACAGCGTCCTGTGAAGACACATATGCAAAAGAGAGTCTTGTTATCATGTGTTGCTACTAATGAACAAAGCTGTGACCACAAAATGAGTCCACCTGAACACAATCTACTTTCCAAGTGTCAACACTTACCAACTGTCCTCCTACCAACTCCTCCAACCCCAGCACAAATGACAGATTAACCAAATGTGACAGTTCAACGAAACCTTATGATACTGGGTTGGAGGAGCTGGTAGAGGACAAGTTGGTAAGTGTTTTCTGTAATAAACTCCGGGTTCGCTAACTACGTTGTTGGTGCTTCCTTTTAAGTGTAGGGACCCTGAGCAAGCTACTGATGAGGTCTGGTGCTGTTTTTAATATTATTGGTTAAGATGTTTTTTTGGAAGTGTTTGCTCACCGCCAGAATAACACTTTAAACTATTTTGGAAAATGTCCAATGGGCCCCCTCCTCACCCAAAGACACTATAAACATGCAGAATAAGTGGTAATTTCCTATGTGTATTGCATAACATACATACTGTACATACATAAATAACCATAACTAGATATGATAACTTGCTTTATTTCTTCTTATTATTATTTCCAAGTATACTTACAAATGCTGTGCTGTAGAATTCGCTGGACTTGATCCATGTAAAACAGGAATTCCCTTCAGGACAAGTGTGTTGGGCTATCACAGTCGATGTCTAATGATAGAGACAATAAAGATTAAGACATTCGCAAGACACAAACTGCTACTTTAGCAAATAGCCTTATCAGCACGAAAAGTGCAGTACTTACAAGTTCATTCAGGGATTTGGTCTGCTTGACAACATCTCTATAAGAGGAAAGATCATGTTAGCACCAAGCTCAATGAAATGAACTCAATTATATAAATAGTAAATAGTAATCTAATGTTTTTGCTCAGATAAAATAGGCCTACTTTGTATTGATATGAAATAACATAAAATCAAAGAATTTGAAAGCAATTCCTGTAGCTGCTAGCTGCTACCATGAGGAAAAGAACTAGCTAGTGCTAATGACCAAGCTGCAATAATTCCAGTTGAAAAATGCTAGCTAATATGGAGGTCGAACATAATCATGCTTCATACCATTTAGCTGTTACACATGCAAACGTGAAACTGGAGTTATTGGCTTTGGAGTTTTTAGAAACAATCGTTTTCAGTGATGAAAACACATGAGCCACGTCCGAAAAGAGTCTTTGGTAGATCTACAGTTTAGTGTTTCTAACAGATAACGTTAGCAACAAACGTTGGGCTAGCGATAGCTAGACGCTAGGCTATGATACTTAACATCACGACAGGCACAAGTCACACAGACATTGACATATGGTGAACAAAACTTAACTAGCGTTGAATGAATAATACATAAAGAAAGCAAATCAATTTCAAACGTTTACTCACCAAATGAGCCTGTAAAGTACTCCAGCAATGTCCATGCGTGTTTAGTCGTGTGTGTCGTGTCGGTTGGTTTCTACTAGAGGCTTCTGCGCATGCCCAAGTGTTGGACTAGTGTTTTGTGAGTGACCTGAACTTAAAATGATTTAGTTGGTTTGACTTTTCGCTCCCAAAGTACTACTAACTCAAATAAAGTGAGTATTCTCGACAGATTGGTCAAAACTAAGTCAACCCTACTTAATATTTCTTATTAATTTGAATGTTAGAATTTACAGTGTAATGGTACATGGCAGAGACTAAAAACATACGCCTAAAAACATACGCCTTGTACGCGGCGTATGTTTTTAGTCTCTGCCATGTACCATTAAAGGCTTAATTTTTTCCTCAACTGAGTGCCTTTGACCAACTTTTCTTACAACAATGAGTCATGATTGAATATAACAAACATGGAGATACAGAATTATAGTCAATTGTGTGTGGAGAAGTCACAAGAGAAACACTTTGCAAGCTTTCAGTACAGTGAGGTGCCTCATTATCGATAACTGTCTCTGTTATTGTGCAAGCTATTTAGAAACTTCTCAGAATATATTTAAATATTTATTACCATTACATTCATACCTACACATACATATTTAAATACATACTGTACATAGGCATGCAATACTGTACATCCACAGCCTGGGACTGGGTCCCAAGACACACATACAGTGGGGGCTACACTGGGTTAGCGACTGAAGTATTCTGTTTACAGTGTAGCAGCATTAAGCATTAAGCTTCCACTATAAACAGTGGACATGGCTACAGGCAAGAGTGCTGGGCACATACGAAACAACGACGAGCCTTTCGAAAGCTATTTGTGCTCTCGGCGTAGCTTTGAATGTGTCAAACTACACACGTTCGGATCCGTGATCATCGTCCTCGTGGTTTGTGCAGGAACGGCCCGCGGCATCGTGATCAGCACCGGCGACCGCACCGTGATGGGCCGCATCGCCACGCTGGCGTCGGGCCTGGAGGTGGGACGCACGCCCATCTCCATCGAGATCGAGCACTTCATCCACATCATCACGGGCGTGGCCGTCTTCCTGGGCGTCTCCTTCTTCATCCTGGCCGTCATCCTGGGCTACAGCTGGCTGCAGGCCGTCATCTTCCTCATCGGCATCATCGTCGCCAACGTGCCCGAGGGGCTGCTGGCCACCGTCACGGTGAGTGTGTGTGTGCGTGTGCGTGTGCGTGTGCGTGTGCGTGTGGGTGTGCGTGTGCGTGTGCGTGTGCGTGTGTATGTGTGAGAGAGAGAGAGAGAGAAAGAGAGAAAGAATACCCGAGGGACTGCTCGCCAAACACGAGACTGCTCTCCACTGTCACTTTGAGTGTGTGTGTGTGTGTGTGTGTGTGTGTGTGTGTGTGTGTGTGTGTCACCTTAAGTGTGTGTGCGTGTGTATGTGTGTGTGAGAAAGTGCTTGAGGGTATACTAGCCACTGTCATTGTGTGTGTGTGTGTGTGTGTGTACGTGTGTGTGTGTGTGAGAGAGAGAGAGAGAGAGAGAGAGAGAGAGAGAAAGAGAGAGAAAGAGGGACTGTTTGCCAATGTCACTGTTACACTAATGGTCAAGTTGTTTTTTAGTAGATTTCGGCATACCAATTTTTTTTTTTTTTCATTCTTGTGAGATTGTTGACGTGCATATTACCTGTCTTGTGAGATTGTTGACATGCATGTTACCTGTCTTGTGAGATTGTTGACATGCATGTCACCTGTCCCAGGTGTGTCTGACCCTGACGGCCAAGCGCATGGCCAAGAAGAACTGCCTGGTGAAGAACCTGGAGGCCGTGGAGACCCTGGGCTCCACCTCCACCATCTGCTCCGACAAGACCGGCACCCTGACCCAGAACCGCATGACCGTCGCCCACATGTGGTTCGACAACCAGATCCACGAGGCCGACACCACCGAGAACCAGAGCGGCACCACCTTCGACCGCAGCTCCCCCACCTGGGCCTCGCTGGCCCGCGTCGCCGGCCTCTGCAACCGGGCCGTCTTCCTCGCCGAGCAGACCGACGTTCCCATCCTCAAGGTAGATAGATAGATAGATAGATAGATAGATAGATAGATAGATAGATAGATACTTTATTGATCCCCAAGGGGAAATTCAAGGTAACTGGGATTAAAAGTTCTCTGTCGCTACCTACCGCAGAGAACCGTCATTTCACAGATATCCGGCATTTAGTTGTACCCCATACAGAATAAGGAAATAATGACTGCTTTGATTACTGTTATTCTGTCATGTCATGGATATATGTCTCTTTGGATAACAGAACCTGTGAAATATGTATTTATTGCATTATCAGTTAGTGCTTTTTCCTCCAGGATTTCTCCATTTTAAAATCATTAGCAAACAAGTCTCCTGGTTGTAATAGCTATAGCAGCCCAAATGTAATCCATGCACAATGGCCACACTTTTCTCCAATGGATACTAAGTTGACTGATATATGAACAGCCACTATTGTAAAACAAATATTGTGCAAGTAAAACAACCACGATTAAGGGACTTAAGAAGATACAGTAGCTTACTTAGCCCTTTCCCTGAGGGTGTTCTCCAACACATGAGTTGTGTTTGTGCAGGTTCTTAAGCTTATTGCTTATTGTTAAGCAACCTTTGATAACAAGTCGATCTGCTACTGTAGGTCTAAAGAGAAAACAGCTGCTTCCTGCAGTTTATGTCCTACCAAGAAACGGCAGTCTCATGACAAACACTCCCTCCCTTCAGTGTTTGTGCACTTTACGACTACATCCCCTGGCCTTGGTGCAATGCTTATTCTCTCCCTCAGCCTGTGTTTTTGGCCCCTCTCCTTTGCATCTCTAGAAGAGTAATCCCGTACAATATTATCAGAAAAAGGAACTATTTGAAGTTGCTAGGACAGACATCACCATAATGTTTTAGAGTTTGTAATTCACTTAGGGCAAAAGTACTGACCGAGTATGTTAAACGGAAACGTGCAGTATGAGTTTTGTCTCTTACTGTGTGCCATGTGCCGTGTCTTGTCACACAGAGGGATGTGGCCGGAGACGCGTCTGAGTCGGCTCTGCTGAAGTGCATCGAGCTGTGCTGCGGATCCGTCAGAGAGATGAGAGACCAGTACTCCAAGATCTCCGAGATCCCCTTCAACTCCACCAACAAATATCAGGTACAAGCACACACACACACACACACACACACACACACACACACACACACACACAGACACACAGACACACACACACACACACACACACACACACACAGACTCACACACACTCATAATAAATGGAATAGGCAATCCTTTTTGACATGCTGACACAGACATCTGACATCTTTAATATCTGATTTATTTCTGTGAGACAAAGAAAAGACAACACATGTTTTCTTGTGCCCCAATCCCAGAGTTAAATATTTCTGCTCACAAAAAGAAAATACATTAAAAAAAAATCACCTCTTAACTAAAGTCAGACACTCGGAGCAAAACAAAAGTATATTTTAAGGATCTCAAGAGATCGTCTCTTCCCTCCGGTCACAGCTGTCCATCCACAAGAACCCCAACGCGGCCACAGAGTCCACCCACCTGCTGGTGATGAAGGGGGCGCCAGAGCGCATCCTGGACCGCTGCTCCACCATCATGATCCAGGGCAAGGAGCAGCCGCTGGACGAGGAGATGAGGGACGCCTTCCAGAACGCCTACCTGGAGCTCGGAGGCCTGGGAGAGAGAGTGCTGGGTGAGAGAGAGAGAGAGAGAGAGAGAGAGAGAGAGAGAGAGAGAGGGAGAGAGAGATAGAGGGAGAGAGAGAGAGAGAGAGACTGGGATAGAGAGAGAAAGAGAGAGCTGACTGAGAGAGAGAGAGAGAGAGAGAAGAAGAGAAAGACAGAGAGAGGGAGAGAGTGCTGTTGGGAGGGTGAGAGAGAGCACTGGGTGAAAGAAAGAGAGAGAGAGAGCACATAGATGTTTGTGTTAGTAATAGAGCGGTAAATCAAGCATAGAGATGAATTTCCCTCCCCTTCTGAGTAGAACTCTATGTTTGCTTGGTGTTCCCTTTTTTTGTAAGACATTTTGTATGAAAACACCAGCTGAATGACCAAATGCAAATTGCACTTGCTCCGCAGGTTTCTGCCACTTGAACATGCCGGATGACCAGTTCCCCCAAGGCTTCCAGTTCGACACGGACGACCTGAACTTCTCCACAGACGACCTGTGCTTCGTGGGCCTCATGTCCATGATCGACCCCCCCCGTGCAGCCGTACCCGACGCTGTGGGCAAATGCAGGAGTGCCGGCATCAAGGTGCACTTTTCGATTCGTAATTTATAAGTAAAATAGATTCATTCATTTTACTTCCACACACCAGCAGACTATTGGCCGCGGCTAATACACAGGAAATGACTGCGTGACCTCCTGCGTCGTCACATGTCCCGTGCTCTTCTCATCAGGTCATCATGGTGACGGGAGATCACCCAATCACTGCAAAGGCCATTGCCAAGGGAGTGGGCATCATCTCAGAGGGCAACGAAACTGTGGAGGACATCGCAGCGCGGCTCAACATTCCTGTTGATGAAGTGAACCCCAGGTATCCTGCTGTGACACACACTTTGTTGTCAGTAAACGGGAAAACGTCTTATTGTAATTTGCAGTTATGTTACACTTCATATTTCTTCATGTGTGTCTAGAGCATTGCTGAAGCTGTATTTATTTGCAGTCATGGCAAACAATTGCATTTTCATGTAGAGAAAGGTTGAGCTCCAAACTTTGTACATTAGATATTTATAGAGCAGTAACAGTGTATGGATTTTATCTTTACATTGTGGCATATTCCTTTGAACCAGCCACCTCACAAAATGTCAACACATACCAGTCAGTTTAGGCTGTTGATTTGGTGCGTGGAGCGAACCTTACCATATAACGCCACCTTTTGTCTGGACGTGTGAGTATCTTTGTAAAGACGTTAAACGATGCCATCCATCCCCCCCCCCCCCCCCCCCACCCCACAGGGACGCCAAGGCATGTGTGGTGCATGGCGGGGACCTGAAGGACATGGACTGTGAGAAACTGGACGACATCCTGAAGTACCACACCGAGATTGTCTTCGCCAGGACCTCGCCCCAGCAGAAGCTCATCATAGTGGAGGGATGCCAACGCCAGGTGAGGGGGTCACAGGGGTCACAGGGGTCACAGACAAGAAATGGGGTGGTGGTAGAATCGTGGTTAAGGAGCTGGGCAGTAGCCTGAAAGTTCAAAGGTCCAAATGTAAGCATACTCAGTTATGCTATACAGCACTGTATATAGTATTTTTTGACATCAACAGTTAATGCAGATGCAACTACCATTGCAAACATGAAGTCCAATAGATATTTACCAATAGCTTGCCTTAGTTCACCTTTTAGCCAATCCCTCAATAATTCACAGGCCCACTAGCAAAATGTGCTCAATTTTTGCCCATGAACAACCCTTGAGAAGTGACCGATTTTTACCTAAAGTAGGTCAACTGTCAAACTGTGAGAGCATTTGTAGAGACGGGCCTTTGAGTAATGTTGAAGTGCAGCCCCAGGGGTTGATTAACACGGCCTTGTTGGACGCTACAGGGAGCCATCGTGGCAGTGACCGGTGACGGTGTGAACGACTCGCCAGCTCTTAAGAAGGCAGACATTGGCATTGCCATGGGCATTTCTGGCTCCGACGTATCCAAGCAAGCCGCCGACATGATTCTCCTGGACGACAACTTTGCCTCCATTGTGACCGGAGTGGAGGAAGGTGGGTGTTAAAACGTTTGAAACATACTCACTATGCTACGTGGAAGAGGCGGTATTTGTATGCATGTGAGGTAATAACACTGTGTTTTCCCCTAAGAATACTTTACCGGACTAATTAAAACCCCACCAATACCTCAGGATTACTGTTTCAGTTCACAGAGAGGTCACATGCCTCATCTACCAGTGTACGTTCTGAAGTACAGTAGTTCGGAAAAAGTCTCTTTAATTACGGTTAGAGAGGCTTTTTCACTTCCGAGCACCCCATTCTAGAGTGTGTAGGCGGATTAATGTCTCCACAACATGACTGCTACACTCCTAAAGCTAATGAGTCAGAAACACACGTGTGTTAGCACAAACTGTTGTGTTCCTATCTGGAAACAGAAAAGCGTTAAAACAACACAATTTGAGTTATTTTCATCACATTCCTTACAAGGGTGTAGAATTAATTTAGTCAATTAACTCTAAAGGAAAAGTGTTAATGTTTGCTGTCCGATTTCATAGTGCTCCAAGACTCTTTCAGCAGAAATGGGATAGTAATATATTGATATATTGATATATTGATGCTCACGCTATAGGCCGCCTGATTTTTGACAACCTGAAGAAGTCCATCGCCTACACACTGACCAGCAACATCCCAGAGATCACCCCCTTCCTCTTCTTCATCATCGCCAGCATCCCCTTACCCCTGGGCACCGTCACTATCTTGTGCATTGACCTGGGCACTGACATGGTAAGGGACGGACAGTTTGTACTTTTATCCATATCTCGCATCTTTTATCAGGCATACTGCACCTGTAATTTCCCAACTATTCGTTGTGGCGTACTCATTGATTTTGCAACATTTCTTCAGCTATGAGGTTAATACACGGGGGCAGTCATTATGGTATTCATATGGTTTTGTTTAATTTAGCTTGCATAAAAACACTTCTTTTAACTTGCATAAAACACTGATTTGAAACATTTCTTCAGCTATGAGGTTAATGCACAGGGACAGTCATCAATATGGTTTTGTTTCTTGTAACTTGCATAAAAGAGTTATTTTAACTTGCATAAAACACTTATAGACAGGACAATACTGAACACTACCTGAAGCACTATGTTCATTCTAATTTCTTGCCCCATGCAGGTCCCTGCTATCTCTCTGGCCTATGAGGCTGCGGAGAGTGACATCATGAAGAGGCAGCCCAGGAACCCCAAAACAGACAAACTGGTGAATGAGAGGCTGATCAGCATAGCATATGGCCAAATTGGTAAGCACACAAGATGAGAGACAAAACATACAGGGAAGAACGATCAGTCCGCCCACCAGAATATGCTCCTTAGTGTTTTTTTGTTGTTGTTGTTTTTTAAATGGTACAGTATATCACGACGTGTAACGTTTCGATATTTGATAGTAATATTAGGTAAGCCCAGTAGTAGCTATGACTGGTTTGTAGGGATAGAAAACAAATATTGTATGACTCAATGAAGAACAGTTAGCAGTTATACATGAATTTATGCAATTCTCGTTGCCAACTCAGAGAGACTAGAATAGAAAAATAGAATATATACTTTTTTGATCCTGTGAGGGAAATTCAGTTCCTGTGAGGGAAATTCAGTTTAGCCAAATTAGTGAACACACACAGCACACATTGAACTGAATCACACACTAACCCAGAGCAGTGAGATGCCTGCCCAACCAGTGGCGCTCGGGGAGCAATGAGGGGTTAGGTGCCTTGCTCAGGGGCACTTCAGCCGTGGACTGGTCGGGGATTGAACTGACAACCCTCCGGTTACAAGCTCGAAGCCCTAAGCAGTAGGCTGCCCCACTACGTCAAGTACGTAGAAAACGTGTGCATCAGTGACACTGCTTTGTGTTTTCCTCCAGGTATGATCCAAGCTTTGGCAGGATTCTTCACCTACTTTGTCATTCTTGCTGAAAACGGCTTCCTGCCCGGAACATTGCTGGGTATCCGTGTCAACTGGGACGACAGGCACTGCAATGACCTGGAGGACAGCTATGGCCAGCAGTGGGTAAGTCACGCAGTAACTCACTGTATTAAAAGTCTTACTGTGGCTTTTTATTTGACAATTTACAGTTTGATAGCCTTTGATGTACTTTTCATCATAGTTGTGCTGTTGTTTAATGTGTGCTTTGCTTTTTGTTGTTGATGTTGTTGTTTAGACCTATGAGCAGAGGAAGATAGTGGAGTTCACGTGCCACACTGCCTTCTTTGCCAGCATCGTGATAGTGCAGTGGGCTGATCTGATCGTCTGCAAGACCCGCAGGAACTCTGTGTTCCAGCAGGGCATGAGGTACGGCCCACAGGCCACGATCACACACCACGGGGCATCATGGCCTGTCAATCATGTGCTTCTTACAAGCTCAAAAACTATCAGCGACAATCTCAGTAACGACTCACTCCATAGATTCAGTTCAGGTGCTACAAGTAACCACTTTACACATTAGATCAGGGTTCCCACAGGTCATGGAATTTCTGGAATATCATGGAATTTTAGAATGTCTATTCCAGACATGGAAAGTCAGGAAATGTGATCATTTTTTGGGCAATGTCATGGAATATCAGGGAATTTTGTCGTAGCAGCTTAAAACGTGCTTGCTAAAATTTCCACAGAGAATTTGTGTATGTATCCTCTTATTAGCTTTACTCCGTATTTGAGTCGACCAACTGTGGTTATTCAAGGCCTATTTATTCATCTGCCACTCTAACAAAAGTATGAGATTCACCACAACACCACACAGGTACTCTGAAATAATTGGTCGGTATATTGTACTATTTCATTCAAATTCAGTCAGAAATTCTGGGGTTTTTTTGTCAGGAAAAGTCAGGGAAAAGTCATGGAATTTTACATTTGATTTAGAGTGTTGATATGTTGTATGTTATGTTTATACATGTATATTATGTGAGCTTGTATGTCTGTAAGACGTGACACTGAGCGATGTTTCTGCTCTGCTTCAGGAATAAGATCCTGATCTTCGGCCTGTTTGAGGAGACGGCCCTGGCAGCCTTCCTCTCCTACTGCCCGGGCATGGGCATCGCCCTCAGGATGTACCCACTCAAGTAAGAGACGACAAGTAGACTAAAGTGTTCCATTATAAAGCCTTCATGAAAATGTTACTCTGCAAACAAGTATGGAGAAGTCTGTTCTCATATTCAGTGTTTTGACCTCATGAGTTGTGTAGTTTACTTGAAGTTAACTATTTCTAATGTATCAACGATACACAATACAACAATAAACAAAACGCAACTGCACAGCTATGCACCTTGATTGAGTATGATCTATAACCTGCAGAATGACAGTGAGCATATTTTGTTTTCTATTTCAAATCAATCAGTCAAGCCCATAGAGCACACTTTCCCCCATTCAGCATCGCCTGCTGGACTTCATGAAAGTGTTGGATTTCCTGGTGATTTATCTCCATGCCTCTTTGTGCTTGTAGGATCAACTGGTGGTTCTGCGCTCTCCCCTATTCCCTCCTCATCTTCATCTATGACGAGATGAGGAAGCTTCTCCTCAGACGGAACCCAGGAGGTGAGAACCTTGATACCATTCCGCTTCCTTTTTCCCCCACAACAGCTTGTTTACATTTAGATAGATGTACATTTATTCATTGGCAGAAGCGTTTATCCAAACTGACTTACAGCAATTGAATGACATTTCAGCTATTTATTTTAGTTTACATACAGTGAATGATGGAAGAACACTTGATGAAAGTTAATTGGGCTCTTTCTTTTGCAGGTTGGGTGGAGAGAGAGACGTACTATTAAAGTGTATGGTTCAAACTGCAGTTGGAATTGTGTCATTTTGTTGTATGGTAGATATGCTGCTTTGACCTTTAACCTCTGTACTGTACATGTGGAAGTGTTTTTACATAGGAAATGCTTGAAACTTACTCATTCATACAGACACACACTCTCTCTCTGTCTCTGTCTCTGTCTCTCTCTCTCTCTCACACACACACATACACACACACACACACACAGTTCTCAGACACTGTTCTTATGCAGGCCTGTCCTTACAGATTAAGATGGTGGATGTGTGTTGTGCCTTTGTTTTTAATCAGTACAACATTTTTATATATGTGTTTTTAACAGAATAGTACAAATAAACTCCAATCGTCCAGTGCTATAAACACCTGGTGTGGTTATTGGAATGGTCATAAAGACGTCCTGTGGTGTACCAGAAGCTCTAAGATTGAACAGTACCCACCTCATCTCCCTGCTGTGGCAATTATCATGCGGAATTATAGTACAAATCAATACTTTCTTTTTGAGTAGTGAAACGAGCAATGACTTTCAGAGGAAAAAGCACAGAGTAACATTGAGTGCACAGAGTAAAACTATTAACATTACATTACATTACACTACATTTGGCTGACACTTTTTAACCAAAGCGACATAGATTTTTGCGCTTTTAAGAGCAGTTCTAGCAACACATTTTACAACAGTAACCAACAACCACAATAAGGGAATCAATGAGAGCACAATTGTCCGTAGGATATAAGAAAGACTAGTTGTAAGTAGTACTATGAGTGGAGAGCTGGGGTTTCAGACTTTTTTGTTTTACATTAATACATTGCTAATGTGCAGACTGAATGCAGTAGTTAGTAAGTTAGTAAGTTGGTTGAGGATGCTGAATGCCAGATCAGAACAAGGCCTTTTGGCTGGTACTTAGTTCTTTGGGACTTTGATAACCAGTCTGCTTTGGGTATACTGTTCTTTCATTGAAATGCCATGCAAAGGCACATCAGCTAGCTCAGCATTTGTGAGGTGAAAAGGTTGAATATTTAAGCAGGTTTGGAATGGCTAATCCTATGCTTTACCTCATGGAAAGGGGATCACAAGTCACACACACATACACAGGCACACGTTCAGAGGTCACACACACACACACACACACACACACACACACACACACACACACACAGACACGCAGGCACACAGGCACACACGTTCACAGGACACAATCATGTTGCCAGGCCAACGTAAGAGTCAACAACAGATACAAACACAACTAACACAACACACACAAACACAATGTTCAATGAGAGACTGGACTGACTGAGACTGATTATTTGCAACATAGAAATAAAAGCACAAAAAATACCCTAGACCTGTTTTTTTTTTTAAAAAAGGCAGAACAATTACATTATGGTGTGTTGTGGAGCTCTCTTGTGCTGCCAAATGCCAATGTAGGCTACAGAAATATGTTCACAGAAGCTGCTGATATAGTGGTTCTACTTAGGCTACTTTAGCTGATGCAATTACAGTAGCAGTTCTGTGTGGCCGTGACAGGGTGGATTTGTATTATACGCTAGAACTGACTTGTGGAAGGTGAAGGGATTTTTTTCCCCAAGCATGCCACTTTGATATGTTTTTCAGTCCAATACATGTAATCTATTATCACATACACTCAGGACCACCTGACACATCTTACAATAGAATTATGAATACAAAGAAGGAATTATTCTCTCAGCATACAATTTGCCCTTTCTGATTTCCAACATAGCCTAGTCTATATATTTCCAGCAGGAAACTACTCTGAATGTGTCGTGGTAATTCTATGGAGTGGTTTCTGGGGGGTAGACAGAAAGAGAGAGAACACTAAAGACAAACATGTTGGCATGGATACAGTGGAACTCTCCGGAACTATGAGATTTTCCATTGAGGAAATAAAAGGCTCAAAGTGAGAACTTGAGGTACCCTGAAGCTCATTGCTCAGGGGCTTAGATGAAGCCCACAGTGTTTTGTTTTAATCATTCATTCATTTACACATTCATTCATTCATTCATGCCAGGCCTCCATTCAGAAGCTGTCCATTGTCTGGTGCCAGGGAACAGGTTCCTCAGACTGTGTTCACTGAATTCGTTTTTGGTGTCTGGGAAACGATCTGTCTAATCGATGGGTCCGGGAGCTGAGGTGAATAAGGACTACAGCAACATTGAAATGTGTTGACGTGCAAAGCCTCTGCTGAATCAGGAGAGAACTCACTTGGTTTTTAGATACAGCGTACTGTAGATAGTGTTTTGTGGAGACAAGGGAACTTCTTGAAATCACAAATTGCAACCATATAGGGTCACTGCACTGTAATCATACAGTGATACCATGTTCCACACTAAGGCATGGCTTTAGAGAAATAAATAGGCCTGAGGGTAAAATGGCATCCGTATAGCATGCATGCTTAATCTTGATCAAGATAAAAGGATTCCACTTCACACTGTCATCAAAATGCATTGTTTTCACAGCCACATTTTTTTAGGTTATTCAGCACACAATTACTTTAGGCCTAAGACATTTTTGGTTGGGGGGCTTATGATGCCTTGGCTATAAGAATTTTATTTCCAACCCCATATCAAGAATGTACAATTTGTAGATTACTCAGCCACACTAATGAAGTTCAGTGGCAAATAGTTTCGGGCTAGAGAATTGGATTCGGGTGGTACAAAGGTGCTGACAATGTTCTTTTTCTCAGCCACACAGTTTAATGTTTGATCATTTTGATTAAATCTTCATTGATTTGTTTTCTTTTTATATACATTGTACCTACTATACCTATTTATTATATGTATTTATTCTATGTGTTTGTATACACTGTCTTAATGACATGTACCCTTTTGGTGTCTGAAATAAAGATGTGATTGTTTGATTGAATAATGTTTTTTTATATATATCCTTCCACCATTTCAACTCCCTATACTGTAGTACAGTGTAGTCTTCTCTTACCCCAGAGAGAGTGAGAGTTGCCATGATTCTTGTCATGCTAAGCTACACAATGCTAGCTCAGTAGACTTTACTGGTCGTGTGGGCCGTCCATGGGACAGATTTAGCGTGCAGGGCACATGCACTGGAATGCAGGCTACGGAACAGCACCAAAGCTCCTTGTGAATAAGGAGAGTGACAGAGCCAGAGCTTGAAGATGTAGTGGGCCGACCCTGAACCTTTTGTCTTCAAGTTGGTCTTCATGCCAGTCACGGAAAATTGAGGGGGAGCGTGTGTGTGTGTGTGTGTGTGTGTGTGTGTGCGCAAGGCTGAAATCCTTTCTCCGATTAACAAGGCCCCCTTTCTCCCAGAACCCCTCTCCCCAGAGTGGCCCTCCAGCCAAGTCACATTCAGGCGAGCACAAAACAGACACCTCAGAGAAGGACAGCATTGAGGCCGATTGGGTCCAGGGAACAGCATTGAGGCTTTCCCCTCTTATTATTCTAGTCCCTTTTTTTACTCAGCGTTCACCAACAGCAGGAAATCCTTTGAAAAAAAGAAAGAAAGAAAAGAAGACTGTGCCATGGTATCTATCAGTTCTTGTGTTCACATTCACAGTAGTGTATAACACCATCTGGGTTCAGATTCAGAATATTCAAGAGTGGGTAAACTCATTAATATTTTAGAGCTAACTGAAAGACATGGCATGTAATCACTGTCTTTGTGATATATTTTTTCTTGCTGGTGCCAATCTCTCCTTTTTTTTCTTATTACAAGTTACCATATCTGAAAAAAGTTTGACCTTTGGTTCCTCTACAATCAGAGGATCTTTGATTTTTGCATAGAGATGAAAACGTTCACTAATTAACTCACTCTCTTATACCACTGCATTCTGATCACTGTTGATGACAATGGACAATACTGGAGTGCAGTCGAGACTTGATTACTGCTTCTAGATGACTAGCTTGCCTCAAATGTCTTGGCCATTGACCAACGCCTGTGATATGAAGAAGCAACGTGGAAACCCTCTCATTAAGATAATGTCCTTTCGGGATTTAGCAGAGCGTAAACAACACTGTCCTGGCAGAGAAACGTTGTGCATTGGCAATCAGCACGACTTGTTCCCCAGTGACTAATGAGATGAAATGATCGACTTGACAATGATATCACTTGGTTCATTAGGGCTTGATTAGGCAAGGTTATCAAGTTTGACTGTCAAATGTGTATATTTCCTAGCCTTGCCTGTCAACCTACTTCCGTTCAATTTCTTTTCCCTACAGTACGTCGTCTGGAATAGCTTGATCTGCCTTCGTTTACTCCAGCAAGAGCACCTCCGTCCAACCAGCGAATCGAGGGTGTTCCTGATAGCGATAACTTTTAAGTTGCAAGCCTATCGTTATCGTTGTGTCCCCCGTGATTAGTATACGGCATTACAAACGTCAGTGATTGAACTTCAATGATTTCAAACTTCAGGCAAGCGTATACCAACCAGGAAATGCACGTTTGCCAAAGGATATAGGCCAGACTCACTGCGAAGAGTCATGGTCTCCAGGCTATACTGAATATATTTCTCTCCTTTACCTCCTCTACTTCAATGTTAAAATACTTAAATGTTATTCCATTGCTGTAAGTCACTTTAGATAAATGCATCTGCTAACTGAACTATCTAACTGTCTATTTAATAATGCAACCTCAGTTAAATGATTTGATTTATTTCAGGGCAACAGTGTGTGTGCGTGTGCGTGTGCGTGTGCGTGTGCGTGTGCGTGTGCGTGTGCGTGTGTGTGTGTGTGTGTGTGTTGTGATGGAGATAATGATGAGACAAGCTAGATGAGAGGCGATGACCCTAACCTTGGCGTGGATTCCCCTGCTTTCTTCCTGTGTCTCTTCTGTCTCTGTGAGCTGTGCCGTGTCTCTTCTCTGTCTCTTGGACAATCATCACACACAGGGCCTGCGCTGTGCTTTAGGGCGGTGAGGTGGAGTGTGTGGGAGGAGAGGGGAGAGGGGAAACTAAGAAGGTGTGAGGCTGAGACTTAGCCCCAGTATGATGCAGTGGCCTGGGGCCTCATTACAGAAACTTCCTAACTCTGAAATCCTATCTTATCTCAGTTTAGAATGTCATTTAGGATTTTTGGTATTACAGAAGCATGTTTCCTAACTGCATTTAGGACAAAATCCTATCTTAACTTAAGATAGGAATTTGGCCATTACAGAGAGGGGAGAGGGGAGAGGGGAAACTAAGAGGGTGTGAGGCTGAGACTTAGCCCCAGTATGATGCAGTGGCCTGGGCTCTATTCAGGAAACAGTCCCCAGGCCCAGGGTCACTGTGGGGCCTCACCTTGACTTACCAATGGGCTAACCACATGGACTTGTCTAACTTTTCTTACTTATTCTCCTTTTTTCTTTACCCCTCTCTCATATTTTTCTCCTCACACAATCATTCTTTTCTCACACATCCCTCACTTCCTGTCACACCTTTTGATATGTTTCTTTCTTTCTTTCTTTCTTTCTTTCTTTCTTTACTTTCACATAACAGTGTTATCTTCACTTGTTTACTCTCTCTTTTACTTCCCATTTCTGCCTCCCATTTCTCGGTTACTAATTTCTATAGTTTTCCTTGATTACTTTACACCTGCCGTCAATGCACCGGTTCACTCAAGCCTGCACCAAAACTATTCCCCCCCAAAAAAACATGTAACAAAACCAAATCTTTCCTTCAAACAGTACAACTTGTGGTCAAATTAATACATTTTTCCAATACTTTAATCATCACAGAAAATAAACCAAATGAAACCTATTACTGTACATTGGAATTTACTAGAGTAACACACACATTCAAATACGTAAGTACTATACAGTCTAGTAAATATTCAGTCCACTCTGTCACAACAATTAGGCCACATATTCTCTTGCATATATCTTGCAAAGAGCAACACAACGACAATAGCTGTATGGATGGATACAGACTGACTGCAGATTGAATGATATGGGGGGGGAGTCTCGTTTAGGTGCACTGGTGATTTCACACTAATGCAGCTCATTTCTAATAGTTGTCAGCAGATGTTTAGCTTATGTTTACCATATGAAACCAATAACATCTGGGCTGTTCAGATGATATTAGCGTATTTTGCAAATGAATGAAAAATGAGTGAACCACCTAATGCATTTGTAGGAGATCACTTTAGCTGTGCTTTGGAGGTGATGATAAGGACACGGTGCATCCCAGCTTCACATAATTCTCAATACCAATTTCAAGTTTTTGCCTGCAGTGGCACAGCACCTACTTCAGAGAACCAGTTTGGCTTATAATCAAATGTGCGACCTCTTTGAAAAGCTGGGACTCTGTAGTTTCTTGGAAGAAATAACAGAGTGACTGTGTGAAGTACTGACACCGACTTACAGAGGCTAGAATATTGTTTTGTCTTTCTGAAAATCTCTCCATCTCTGAACTGACCACTTTTCAACCCTCTAGGTCGTTTGATGACTTAAAAACATACTGTAACTGACTCCTAACACCAAGTTGTGTGCAAAAGCAGACCAATAGAATGAAAATATGATTATGTTAGACCATTATTTGCGAAGCTATGATCATGTGTTTTGTCATATCCCCACAGGACGTTTACTGTAGCTTAGTAGGGATTCCAATATGGAATGATTGAACTACACAAAATGTGTTTAGTAATTGTGAAAAACTATACAGACAACACAGTGCTCACTGATAATTTCTGTCCATTATTATTGTGCACTGTCCAGCAACATGTTTACACTCTGGACTAGCTCATGGTCGTCACATCATTTAATGCAAGTATGTTCAATTTTGAGTCGTGTTTGACATTTCTCCTTTCTTTGTATTTACCTTTTGCCATCTTTCCACTTGTGCATCACCATGCAAAATGTTTTACTACATGAGAATGTGTTTAAAGTTTTGCAATACACAATGCAATTTTGTACATGTGTAAACGGTTTAAGGGTTTGCCAAAAAGGTGATCAATGCAAGAAACGTTTTATACAGAATGGTTTAGAGAATAGTTAAGGATTTTAGAAATGGTGAACAGTTGTGTGAGGGTGTGATGGGAAGAGGCACATCCCAAGTGTTAGCCTATGCAATTACTTTATGAGGATGACAAGGTCACAGGAAAAGTCAAGTCATGAATTCCCCTTGGTTCAAAATAAGTTTATTTATACAGTAGGCCTACTGTACATTTCAAACACTTAAGTCAGCTTTAAGTGCATTGGTCATTTCCTACCCAAGGCACGAAAGGCTTACCGGAGTAATTCAATGTTCCCAACTTCCCATAAAACAAATGATAGTAAATAAAACCATAACAAGTCAATAATAACAATAATAATAGTACAAAAATCTGAGATGAGCGGTGCATTCAGATTCAATGACAATGAAATGGTTGACTAGTCAGCAGTAAAGTCAGCAACTTTGATCAGACAGAAGTATCTGGACGCAATCCCTTATAAAGTATAACATAATATATAAAAAACACTACTTGAGACTTTCTTTGGTCAACAGCTCCCCCATGTGGCTTTACAAACCTATAAATTGTGCTCAACAAGTTGCTTTCACAACATTATGGCTGTTTGCTGGTGTCCCTCTCATTCTGGTGCCTGAACTATTTAACACATACAGTACAGTACTCTTCTTCACAGTGAGTGAGACGTCAGTGCCAGGAAGGAGTTACTGTTAATTGCACCATTATTGCACATTTATATTTTATACTGCTGACCTACATTCATCACTTCACAGATAACAATCACTACCTTAGGTAATTTCTCACATTTCTTAATACATCACATTTAAGAGCAGCACTACTTCAACCAGCGTGGCAGTGAAAGTGAATTGATTGGCAACACACATTAAGCAGCGATAGAAAGCAAGTAAAGAAAATAGAGATGAGTAAACATTCAAACTTATACATCCAGACTTTTCCCTTCAGGACAATAGGGAAATAATAGTTATTTTTTATACATCTTCCATCTAGAATGTATAAAGTTAAGTGGTTGATGGCATACATCAATGGTATATACTGTATATACGCATATAGTGTGAACTAACGAACCCCTCCTCCCATGTTCCTTGATGCTCCAACAATACTGGCTAATATTGTTCATTCAATTCGTTATTCTCAGTCATTGTATTCTCCCTTTGTCTTCTCGAACACATACAATTGTTGTGACAGGTCATCACCACCACCAACAAATTTAAGCTTAGCAATACTGGGAATGTAATGCGTTTTGTAAATCTTTTCTAGTAAGACTTCACCTCCCTTTCATGTGTCCATGAAAAAAAAAAAAAAAAAAAAAAACAGATTCAATTTAATAAATAACCAATAGAAAAAGTACACTTCAGTAGTTCAAAATATTAGTGTTAATAAATAAAAGGCACTTCAGTGAGCATGTGCAGTCAGTCCAAGCCTTTCCACTTCTCAGCAGTGCAGCTGGTGTATCACTCCATAGGAGAGTAGGAAATGATACCACTGAGAGGGAAGTTTGGTCTGTTCAAGTTTCCTAAAGTAGAAATGCCTCTGGGGGCATGAGCTTAAAGATGCCTCCCAGCATGTAAGACTGCAGCTGTCTGGCTGCTCTAGGTGTTGGCTGCAGCGACTCAAACTAGGCAGCACCGATTTTTTTTTTTTTTTTTTTTACTGCGTACCAACAGTGCTCAGTGACTTTGGGGATTTTTCACATAGATCTTCGGTTGTCAGAGTTCATTATGTGGAGACATTCACCATTTATATAGAAGATATTAGTTCATCCTGAATCTCCTGATGTCCAAAGATGATCTCTGAAGAGATCATCTTTGCACCCAATGCCTTGCCACTGTACAGCGCATTGAGTTGTCCATTGTATGAAATATGCTATAAATAAAACCGTCTTGCCTAACACTGTTGTCATCAGTGTGTTAAAATAATGGATGAGGGTGCAGAGTCTCGAAGAGGGCTAAACACACAAGTCTGTGCTGTAGATGAGGAGGGTTGAGAATGAGGTTTCCTACTCTGGCAATTCATGGTCTGCTGGTGAGGAAGTCCATAATCCATAAAACGAATGAAAATGCTAATTTTCTGCAATACTGAAATACTATTTTGACATCTGATTTTGGCACTCCAGGTAAAACAGGACTGTAGTTTGTGCAACTGATGCATCATCCTCGGTTTCTGTAAATATAATGTCAATGTTTCAGTAAGTAAATTACATAGTTGTGTCATAAAGAACAATAGATTATAAATATATATATATATTCATATCAATATAGTCATCATCATAAATAGTGAGATATTAGTAATGATGAACCTCAAGATACACAGTCTGATATGAAACTAACTTTTGGCTGCTGTTATCTGTACCTATTCCCATCTACCCCCCCCCCCCCCCCCGCCCCCCCCACACACACACACACACACACACACTATTAGCTCTACCTACCTACTGTATGTGTAGGTTTTGTGGTATTAATATAGTCCAGCTAACTTTTCCCTTTTAGGACATCAGCCCAAATCTAATTCAGATGAAATGTTACTTACCATTCTGCTGTAAGGGAAATGGATCCACAGCATCTTCATACTGTACATTAAACAGAAGAATGAGAGGTGAGTGACATAACCAGACATACTGTATAAGAGCAAACCACATTGTTCACGAACAGTTCGGTCATAGCCAGTTCTGTCAAAACAAAACATACTGTGTTTGAAACTATATTGAATGTGGACATGACAAGTATGGATTTAAAAACAAACGGACCGTTCTCATGATTTCCCATCCCTCCATTCAGTGGATTTTCATCATCTGATTGTTGTGCATTCTGCTGAGACTGACCTGACAAGGTACAGAATCACACATCTTAGACACACATCACACATGTGAGGATTTTTGGTTTCTATGTTACTAATGAGAGTATGCACAGTACTGTAGATACTGTAAGAGAGAGCTGTGCAATGGCAGCACCGTTATTTCAACACAACCATGTGTGATATCTACACCACAAGCTGAATGTGAACGTCATGTTTTGTGTTAAAGCCAAGGAAGTCAATAAATTCATTCAGTGTGAATCATTCCTTTTAAATACCGTTCATTTGTAACAGTGGAATCCCATTTGGTTGTTGTGGTTGTCCATCCTGCTGCAGACCACGTGTTACTGCACCTACAAGTGAGATAGATGTCAATCATTCAAAATACACATCCAGAAACATCAATAACAAGCACAGTAACTTCATTATTGATGGTTGAGGTTTGTACAGAACAGTCAATAACTAAACTGTAGTGGTATGTACATCGTTTGTCAGTAGCGGCTTTCAGACATACGTGAAAGTATGTTCTGCTCATATCAAAACTTTGGGTCGCAGGCCAAAATCAGAACAACATATCATGACATTTGGAACTACAAACTTATGCAACTCTTCGACTAGTCCCGTCCAACTATTTCCAGTGGACATTATGTAAATGAACTCATATGTGAGAGGACGTGTTGATGACATTTTCTTTTACACGCACTGGCAAGGGAGAGCACTGTGCACTACCTGCCTCTACCTGTGCTACCGTCATATCCCACCCCCCGCAAGCCCCCGCCCCTAACAACCACACAGAGATTCTATTCATGTGCATGGGTGTTGTTCACACATAATGTCTGCATGTAAGCATCATATCGAAATCACCCGAAGAGCCAAACATCCTTTTAACAAAGATTCGCATATAGTGCGGAGGACATGCCTGAAAGCAGTTGGTGAAATTATGTAGAAAAACGATGGTTATTGACACAAGCAAGTTCACTCTGTGAACTTTTCAAGTGTGTGAAAGGACACTATGCCATGCCCACCAACCTTTGCTTTTCTTGTACCATAAAACGCCAACGCCAACGCCAACACCAACTCCAAGCAAGAAGATTCCCAGCATAATTCCCAGGATCATTTTCCGTTTTGCATCCTCTGCAAAGTAAAATGATTTGCTTTCAATATAAAGACGATGATTTAACACAAACCCTGCTGCTGAATGTGTAACATGGAGCATGTACAGAGAGAGACAGAGACCACTGTAGTACAAACCAAAATGTTGTTGGACCTATTGAAATAATTTTATATTACAATTTTATACTACTTTTGACATTTAATAAATATGTCTTGGACTGGATTACTACATCTGAGAGTCTGACCCTGGAACAACACAACCAGAAATGTAGTGACAAACCTGATTAAGTCAGCCTAAAAATGTCCTAATGTCTGTATTTTTAATCATGCCATACGGTTTCTCAATTGACAGGTTTAGAGTTTTGATATACAGTCCCCTCCAAAGTATTGGAACCCATGCTAAAGTTGACAATATAAAATCATCTTTTGGAAATTAATCTTTAACATATACATTATTCATTCACAAAGACAATTGATGTCCTTAAAGGTTGAATATTTCCTCTTTTTTTTTTCATTTAAGGCATTAAGATCAATTACCAAAAGATGATTTTATATGGTCAACTTTAGCATGTGTTCCAATACGTTTGGAGGGGACTGTAGATGTCACTATGCACTTGGAACCCCAAATAATAATAAAGAAATATCATGCAGCAATTACACACAACCAAACCAAAGAGAGTGCTACAAATAGAAACAGCACAACTAAATACATATACACTCAGCAAATACAGACAAATACAAATACAAACAAATAGGACAAATATGCTACAAAGGCCCAAACCAAATGTACCACCAAAGCTATATAATATGTGTTTTAAAAAGGTGAAGAAAAAGTGGAGTGCAATAGAATGATGGAGGGGGGGGGGGGGGGGGGTTGCAACACAGCTTGATTAAATTCGAAAGATAACCTGCTACGGACCAGGTTAGTTCTGTGGCATAAATTGTCATAGTTACCAAATTGGGTTTCACGTAAACCACACTAATGGAACAGAAATTAGCGAGAATACCACTCTGGGCATGCAGTCTATTCACTAACCTGTGACTGAGTAGCCTGGGAACAATTCTCTCTCTGAGATGCTGTTGTTCATCCAGCTCCCAGAATCACTGGAGCAGGTGTAGGTCACATCCAGGTCTTCACTCCTCTCCACAACCCAAACTGGACCAGACTCCTCTCTCCCTTTGTTATCAGTCCAGGTGACATCAATGTTTTCATTATTTGCCCCTGTACAGTTTAGAGTGCAGGATGTAGAGTTGCACTTTTGGGCAATTCTGAGGGCCAACTCATCTGCAAAAGAGACACCACTCATTAGGTCTTGTCTGGTATATAGTGTTCTGCTCTGAGTTAAGTGATGAGTTTGAAAACTTGGACAATCTATCAAGAGCAATGCTCATTCTTGGAAACATTGATTTTCTCCCATCTTTGACGGATTTACATTTACATATTGTAGCATACAGATTCAGAAGGTGGGCAGAAAAGGGGTTAGTTATTATAAATCAGTTGCACAAGCACACAGATTGGGATAGTTTAGAGATCCAACTGATGTTGAATGGTACTTTTACAGATTTCTAAACAAATGATATCAACAAAGCATCAAGTATCACACAAGTAAGACAACACTTTACATATCAAAAGTGAATGGAAAATTATTGATGATGATACAGTACATGGGAGGATATATGTTTGGCAAGTCATAGGGGGATTGGAAGTCAAATGTGGAAAGAATTTGAAGGTGAAAATGAGATTTTTTATGATCCCTTCTCAAGGTATCAATGTTTAAAAACAATGCCCCCAACATCTGCTGGAGAAACTGTGGTATGGTGGCACCTAGGCTAGCACTAATAGTAGTTCCTTTACAGGCCGTTATTCTTTTTGGCTGGTTTTTAACTTTGAGAAGTCTGGGGAGAGGGGTTTTTTTTGTACTCCAGTTCACTCTTGACCCTGACCGTACACAGCTGTAGGCAACAGACCCAAGCCTGGACCGAAGCTGCGGCCAGCAAACAGCCCCTGTGACTGGATGACTCCCACAAACTAGGGGAGCGTTAGCTGATGCAAAACCTGCACCTGGGTTTTTTTTAACTGGTCAAGATCTAATCAGAGGAGGCGTGGGTTGGGACAGAGCCTCCGGCAAACACAAGGAAACAACAAACAATGAAATATAATACACACACATGCAAACAGGAATGATGTTGACCATACCCACATATTCTGGGATTGCTCTGTGATACAGACATACTGGAAAGACATAAAGGAGGAATTTGACATTCCTCTGAACCCTTTATTTTTCATACTGGAGAAAACACCTGAAAACTTGCTCTCTAAGGACCAAAGCTACATGTTACATATCTTGTTAATGATTGCAAGAAAAAATATCATTATTAATTGGATGAAGCCTAGCCCCCCTACTGTACAATAGCACAATACAAAAAATGAAGCAGGTCCATACTATGGAAAATACAACTGCTATTTCAAAGTTGAAACTACCTTTGTTTGTAAGAAGATGGACTCCTCTTATTCTGGGCCTTGATTTAGTATAAAAGTCTAACCACACCATGTAAAATGCAATGGTTTATCTATCCTGCTTCTATGTAATCAGTATATGTGTTGAATGAAGCTCCATCACAAGGTGACCCCTGTTCTAACCTCTCTTTGAGAGAGAGTGTGTGTGTGTGTGTGTGTGTGTGTGTGTGTGTATGTGTGTGTGTATGAAAGTTTGTTTGTATTGTATTGCTAAAATTGCCTGCAATGTTCAATATGGGCAATAAAGTAAAACAAATGAAATAAAAAGAAAACTTGGGACAATTTTCCCCTTAATTTAGTCTCTTTTCACAAAGAATACCCTCAAGCTAAATGCATCATACAGTAGCAAAACATGAAAGAGCATTTAACCTAGTGAGCTTATTGGTCAAATGTCTGGTGCAGGAGCAAGAAAAAAAATACAAAAAGGAGGTCCTGTGTTCTCGATTAGTGCATATTTCTACAACCCTTGTCATGCAACTTCCTCCTAAGAAGTAATAATGCAAGTAATCTAGACAAACTACTCCAGCACATGTTCACAAACAACTCACAGATGGGATGAGTGGGGAATTTTGAGAGGCAGTGCCATCTGATTTACTCATGTCAGTGTAGTTACTGCTCCAAAACTTCAGGACTTTTCAGCTCATACAACTTATCAACAAAACTAGCAATGCAAAACAAGCAAAACATGTCTCTTCACTTACCTCTTACAGTAAGTAGATATGCTTTATCTGTTCTGGCGTCGTCAATTTTGAATATGTATAAGCCACTGTGATTTTTCAGAAGATCTGGGATGATTAAACGAAAAGTTTCACAGTCCAGCAGGGTCGAATAGAGAGTCTGTGACACCCCTCCATCACACCGAGCAATGATCATGTTGTTGAGTTCCCACTCAGCAACCTTCACGTGTACATTTGGTACTTCTGGTTCCAGAGTGATGGGTTGTCCTTTCTCCCCATACAAAGGCACAGCATCTGTAGAATTTGAGTACAGTTAACTTACATGGAAAATATATATAAAAAAAAAAAAACCCTGAATACCCACTGATAATCATTACAAAAAAAGCATTAATTGTGTTAATTCGGTCCAAGGTAAAATGCCATGCAGTACTGATAAGGCTGAGAAATGTTGGCAAAGATTTGCATGTGTAGCAGTAGCTTTAAAAAATAATAATAAAAAAAAACATTCCTTTAGTTTAGTATCAACTGTTTTCAGCTACTCACCGATTACAGCAACGTTAACACTACGAGTTGGGTCCTTGTCGTTCACCTCAGATGAATACTTTCCTGTGAAATATGCCAGCAGGTTTGAGATGGTCAGGGCCCAGGTGTTCATATCCAGTGTAGTTGTGGAGTTAAAGTTGCCATAATAACTTGGTCTCTCGTCTCCTTTTTCCCAATCTGCAGCTATATGCCCGTTGTGTGTCCAGCGGATGGATTTCACCTTTGTTCCCTCAGGTAGCTGCTCCGATGCCAACGCGATGGACGCCCCTTTTGCTCCAAACACTTTCCTTTCTGAAACAAGAGTTGAAGTCAGTGGAAGATAAAACAAACACAATAGATTGACTGGCCACTCGTTTGCATTTTAAATAATTTAAAACAAGGTTCTGGAAGTGATAAATAGTGGTTACAGACATGACAAAAAATCTGAAATTGAGGTTACTATACCCCATTGCGATTGTATTGTTATTGAACTTCCTAGTTCAAACACAGAAAAGGGTTTACACTCACCAAAATTCAAATGAGAATGCATTCTGCAATATGCAATTCTAAAAGACATTACATTAAGCAATTGCCAATTCATTATGCAATTTAATATTGCAATTTGCAATACTTTCTTTAAAAATGTATTTTAATATGTGAAGTGACAATGCAATCATCAAATCAATTTGATTTATTTTGTTTTTTTTAAATTGTTTTTTGAAAATGTTTTTTAAAAAGTATTGAAAACATTTTGGATATTTTTTGGCAAAATGTTTTGCCTGGTTTGCAGAAATAGCGCCCCCCTTGTTGCATAGCACCTTGTCACGCTCTATGTTCAATGGCAATGGCAAACGCGATTCCAAAACACATTGCAATTTCTTTTAGGTCTATGATTGCAATCTGTCTGTCTCCCGTCACCCATGGCGGGAACTACGTCACGTCCGTGTTTATCTCGCATTGGCCAGTCTTCTCTTTAAAGGGACACTTCACCGATTAGCATTAAGCTTTGTATCTTTAGAAAAGCAGTCATGTTTTTGAATGGTGGTGCATCATTCCCTCAGTTTGCCTTGAGATGGAAGAAATACGGATTTCAATGTTGGACTTCCTGCTTTCAATGATGTAAAAATCATCATTTTACATCATTGAAAGCAGGAAGTCCTATTAATGGGTTTCATTGAAATCCATATTTCTCCCATCTCAAGGCAAACTGAGGGAATGATGCACGACCATTCAAAAACATGACTGGTTTTCTAAAGATACAAAGCTTAATGCTAATCGGTGAAGTGTCCCTTTAAGGCGGGTTTTGGGCAGAAATCTCGACGACAAAGCTGTATTTCGCTGCTAAACTTGCTATAGAAGATCGTTGAAGACCTGGGGGGTATTCCATTAACCCAAGGGAGCAGCGAACGTTCTGAGAGTGTAGACAGTATGGCGGCCGCCATGCTAACAAGTAGACCGTGGCTAGCTGGCCATTCCATTGAATCCTATGGGGCGTAAGCGCCACTTTGACATCAAATAACGTTACAGCTGAAGCGTTTTAAGCCTTTATATTAACATTTTCTATTGTCGGAGTGCATACTACATTGTGAAATTGGCGTCATAATCTCGTAACTGTTTTATCGGCAGAATACGTATTTTACACACACAAGGGAGAATACGTATTTTAACCCATGCTTAAGTTGACTAAAAAGAGGAATAGAAAATCATCTTCATGCCTTAATTAAAAAAAATGAGTAAAAATCAAGGATTTTCTTCAAAAAATGAAGAATGTATCTTAAATAAATATATTTTCTTCCTTAAATACAGGGGGCATAAGCAGGCCTGTTTTGACCCCTATGTCAATTCCCATAGGCTATAGGTGCAGGAGGATTTTTTTTTTTATATATGCCTATGTTTTTATTTTTAAAGGCCAGTTATTTCATGGATCCAGAATACTATGCATCCTGATAAAGTTCCCTTGGCCTTAGGAATTAAAATAGCCCCACATCATCACATACTCTTCTTCACCATAGCTATATATTGCATGGTGTTTTTTCCAGTTAGCCTATTAGTCTGTTTGATGCTCATTGAGCTCAATGCAAATCAATGCGCGTCCTGCGTTCTACAGAGGGTGTATTAAACGTTATTTGCACACCTATGACCTAGATCCAATTTGTTGGCCGTATCACACTGGAATAGCCTATTAATTTGGCAAACTCGTTGTGAAGTTTAAATGAACGGTCACGTTGCATCCAAGCTGTAGTAGACGTTCAGAACATAACATTGTCGCACATGACGGTGGTTCAGTGGCGGAACAACTGCACACAGGGCCCTGGGGCAGAGATGGTTGATGGACCCCCCCCCTCCCCCCCCCACCCCCCGCCCCCCGCTCCGCCCCCCCAAAACGCATAATAAGATTTTAATGATAACAAAAATGTGACACAAGCAACTAAAGTAATGCAAATTGCTTATGTATTATTTTATATTTGGTCAATTGTGATATTGATATTGATAAATGGTGCAGTCACTTTAAGAAGAGTCTGAACATAATGCCGTTTTGCAGGTTATGCTCAAGGCTGAAGGCTCTACCAGCTGTAGCTCGTTTGTTTGCACCATATTGATATGATATAACAATATTTGTATTATTACAAGCAGCCTTCATTTGTTGCTTTGGAAATGGAGGGTCCCAAGCTTATATTTCTGTTTGCAAGTAAACGTGCATTACCTGGTAGCCACTATCTGAGTGGAATGCATTCACAAGAATAGTCTAATTTGTGACTCCATTCTTCAGATGGTAAATATTAGGCTAGCTAATAAATAAATTGGCTAAGTTACTCACAGTGAGTGCAGCCAATGTAAAATAGTCTTCTTACCAACCTGAGCTTACAAATGGTGAATCACTGGAAACCTGATCTGCCACCTCCTTTAGCCTCCCCTCGTCTTTGCTGCCATCATCATTAGCCACGTACCTTTCTTAAAACGATTCTTATGGCAGAAGATGTCAACAATGACAAGCTAGGTGGAACCTGCCTAATAGGCTAGCTGTTTTCAAATGTTCTGCACATTTTGCGATAATTCCTTGCCGAATTTCGGACGGTAACGGACATCACGTGAAGCGGCCACTTGCTGTTCACATCTTTTCGAATTTCCGTCGTTAGCTGGGCAGATAATGACACCTAAATATAGGCTATGCGGTCTGACAGCGGAAGAGTGAAGCTGGAACCTGCCTCTCTGTCTCTACTGCATGCTCATAATTTCGTTCCAAATTATGCTTTAGTCTGTAGAAGTCACGAGCATGGAGAGAGCCCTCAAAGTATAATGATCTTTCTCGTTTGATCGATTATTGGAATTGTCATTCATAAAAACTATAGATTCTGCGTTAATTGTGTGAGAATGATCCGGGGCTGATGCTTGGCATAAGAACAAGTTAAACCAGGTATTACCAACTTCCCGTAGCCTAGTCCAAGCCTATTATGATACGTTGTTCACTACAATGGAATTTTGATGATGACGTTCAACAAGTCTTCAGATATCATACCCATCATGCACTGCAGTTGTTAAAACATTACACAAACATGATTAAAAAAAACAATGCAAGCCATAACAACATAGCTTATCTTAAAAGAACATGACTAACTATTACATTACAAGACAGCTTTAGGGATTTCACTGGTATTTTTTGAGTCATGACTCCCACCATGATAAAATAGTAGATCTAAAATGCTAGATATATAAATAGGCTAGCCACCTGTAATTCACAATAATGAGTGATGTGCGCTGCAACACATTCGGTGAGACAAGTAATTACGCGTCGGGGAGATTGAGTTCGCGTTTTCGATGAAGTGCAAAGGGCCCCTTGAGCCCTCGGGAAGGGCCCGGGCCCAGGGGCAGCTGCCCCGCCTGCCCCGCCTATAGCTCCGCCCCTGCGGTGGTTGATTTTAGCTAGTTGGATGGCATATAGGGCAATTAAAATAGCGATGTTTCAAAGTTAAGGTTCATAGTAAAGAGATAGAACTGACTGGCTTTTGGCCATAGCAATCATCCATTTAGAACTAGTAACGGCAGTTTGTACGGCAAGTTTAGAAATTAGTTGATATGTGGTGGAAAGAAGTAGCCAGTTCTACTAACAAGACAACATATTTTTAGCGATTTAAACCAAAGATTGTCTGGTTACACCGTCTCTGTTTAAACGTTTACATCATAACAGGAAATGGTAACAGTGGAATAAGTGGGATAATGGACTCCACGGCGTTCGGTCCAAGAAATAAATGCACTTTAGAAGGGGTCGTTTTACCTCTACGTTCATATTTGTGAACCGAACGCGGTGTCATCCCTGACAAAAATGACTCGCGCTGTAGCCAGGCGTCCAAACGTGAATTCCGCGCTGTGTTCAAGATTTTGAAGCAAGTGCTAGACTCCGATTGGCCCAGAGAAGTGTCAATTACAAGAATTAGCCAATAATGTTTCGCAATTCTAGCCTGCATTGCATACAGATTAAGGGCAGCCTTCACCCCCCCCCCCCCCCCCCCAAATAAAAACTCTCCGGTTCTGGGCGATTCACGTGAATGACCCAATTGACCAAGAAAACGGCGATTTTGCAGGTCTGATATTTCTTTTCAGAGGTGGGGGGGCAATATTCTGAGAAAAAAGTCGCAAATTTGCCACTTTATCAATTTGTAAAGTGGCAAATTCGTGACTTTTTTCTCGGAATATTGCCCCCCCCCACCTCTGAAAAAAAACATATATGTGGCCCTAAATTAATCTGTGTTGCAAAAAAAACATCAGTCGGAAAACGAGTCCCAAAAGATGGTTCCGTCAACCTGTGCTTTAGTCACCTGTAGCCTACAACTTCAAAAATAGAAGGAGAAACGTTTTTTCGATAGTGTTACCAAGCATTGATTTAGGCTACCTATTCGATAGTTTCAAAGAATTTATGAAAATTATGCAATTTACATTGTTTGAACTTATGTGTGTGGTCAAAGGAATATTGTGGCTCCGTAAAATTTGCGTCTCTCGTGGTGTCATGCGCAGCCTGACGGGACTACAAGTAAATCATGTTTTGCGTGTTCTCGGGTTCGGTTCCCATGCGATGAATAGACACATGTTAACACATTAGGATAATAATGCCATGCTTAGTTATACTCTTTAATGAAAGGCATATCAGTATTGATAAAGGTCATGCACATTTAGTAGCTTGTTCAGTGACAGTAACCTACAGGCTATCAGTGGGCTATATCTGATGCCAGATCTAGCCTAATTCTGTAGCCTTTATAGGCTATAATAATTAAAACCGCTTCATGTAGCCTATTGATAAGGCCTGGGCTAGTTCATGGATATCAAATCAACTGTAGGCCATTACACAAATTAAATATTAAATGACAAATTGAAAGCCATATTGCATTTCAGATAATTACAGTATATTTCACAAACACTTTGGCAGAACTATATGCTTATGGAAGACAATAGGTTTTCTCCCAATACTCCCAGGACAATACTAATTTATTTTATGACCACCGAAAAAATATTTTAGAGTGAACCCTTTTAATCTACAAACGTAGGTTATCTTTAATGTTGAATAGGCTAGCAGCCAAAGTTGTTTTGAGTTTAAGTAGCCTACTTATTCACTCGTTTTGTTCAGAGTGAAAACAACCAAAGTCCCAATTCAAACCATCATAATTACTGTTTAGCGATTTACAGTACGATTTCGTTAGCCTAGTCTCCTTTTTAGGCAACTATCTATTTTTTTCTCTCGTGTTCAATTTGATTACTTCCGATGAAAATCCTGTAGATGGCGCTTGTAAATCGAACTGAAATCTTCTAGTTTGCTAGCCTGACGAGTCAGACCCACATCAAGATGTAGGGTCTGGACACTCACCGTAGACAGGGCTCAATCGGAGGGGTGGGATAAACAGTTGTCTTTCAAATTCCCTCCCCGCAATAGGATACGCTAAACGAATCATCTTCTTGTTTTCAAGTAGCAGGATGCGTAACCTTCCCTCTCCACGCAATAGGATAACGCTAAACGAACGAATCATCTTCTTGTTTTCAAATAACAGGATGCGTTACCGTCGCAACTTCTGGTCGCATGTCAGTCACCATTATGTTAAGCCCACCCACTGACTCTATACACGCTGTGATTGGCCCGCTTTTATTTTCCATTTCTCAGCTCCTTTGCTCTACGGAGCGTTGCTAGACTGCCCCGCCAGCCAAATTACATTTGCTGTCGCTAGGGGCGTCTAGATTTCTAGGCTACTAGTTTGCCTTAATTATAAGACATGTATCCTCTTTTCGTCAATTTATGGTTTTGGTCTACTTTTCTACCTCGTGCACGAGCAGACATGAAGCTGATTTTAGCCTCGTTTGAATAAACGAGGGCAAGATGCAGCTAACTTGAGTTAATGTAACGGCTTCAGCCTGAAGTGAAAGTATACGCTAGTTCAAGCCAGGCTATTTCTTTTGAGCACCGCCTTGTTTAGCAAGTTTGATGGAATACCCCCCAGTACCACTCGGTGAGCTGCACATTTTTAAAAATGAACGTTTAGTGGTGTTTTAAGGACAGAATAGACCGTGCACAAAGCGAGCAATGTTAAGCCATACAGAGCTCCATTCTTAAGCTGACAAATTCCACAAACAGGCTCAGTCATCAAAATGTCGGTGTCAAACACTCGTTTTCATGCTAGGCAGTACAGAAAACGGGCTTAAAGTGTAAAATACTGAACTATTCCTTTAAGGCAATCAAGGCCAGTCTCCAGTCTGTTTACAGTTTTTCACTGTAAACAATGCTGGGTCAAGGAAAGGTTAGTTACTTGTACTTGTACTTGTATAGTTACAGGTAGGCTATAGTTTATGCCTTGTCTGAAATACACGTAGCACAAGCTGAATACTATGGAAGCTGAATACTATGGACTCATCAAATAAATCTTACCTTTAACTGGACGTGCAAGGGCGTGGCCCAAAAGGCAGAGAATACCAACTACAATACGTTTTGAAACCATTATCCCTCCTCAAGGCCCAAATTCACTGCAGTCAGTCTGTCGCAGAAAAGAGGCATAATTAACATAAATAGCTTTGAATATTTCAACCTTAGTTTCCACCAACAGAGAACCCATTTTGTTCTGGTTCACACTTCAGATGTTCAACTATTCAGTGCATTTCAACCAAAAACAACAGAACCTGAAAAAACGGTTACAAGACACAAGAGCTAGAGACACATATGGTTGTTTTGCCTGTGAACTAGAGTGGTAGTCATTCCACACAGTTCAGTTGCAACACCCTCTGCTGATGATGCACCCCTGGGTAGGACTGCATGGCCAACATTATTATGACAATTATTTTGATCAATATTGAGATCACAATTATTTATCAAGATTATTCATTAATTTGAATGAAAACAAATATGTTCAACCTAAACACAATGGACCTGCTATCTGGCTCACCACTTCACCCTCTCTGACTCTTTTAGACTCTTTTTTCACCCTCTTTTGAAGGACCTATATCTAGTCTGTACCCTCCCTCTATCTCTCTAACAGGATAACAGCCTGTTTCTTTCTCTACTAGTTTTTAATTATGCATTTATATCATTAAGCGTTATTGGTAGCATGTTAAAAGGGAATTCTGGCAATTTTCACAAGGTCATCAGGTTCTGTCGGTACAAGAACAAAAATGATGCTCCCTGGAGTTGCTGCAACTAACAGCAAGAGCAGCCAGGTAGCAGCTAGCTACAGTGCAGTATTTTAAAGATGACCACCGCTACAAGTATCATTTCAATAGTTCGGAAACACTGCATAAATCCTCCCCACCCGTGTCTAGCTCTTCAAAAGGATAGTTGATGTTTTTTGGGCTTTTATCCCCACCAAAGCTAAGACCACGAGAACAAGCACATTGTATTTTCTTAATGACCGACAGTTTCGATAATAAAGAAACAAATAATAATTTAGGCATAAAGGCCTAGCCGGGGAACACATGGTACCGTACCGCGGTTAAGTTAGCCTACACCAGACTGGGTCTGGAAAAGGTTAATTGACTTGCACTTCCAGCACGGATGTAACTGTCAGTGCAATTAAACTTAAATTGGTATATTAAACTCTTACCAAAATCCTTTCAAAAGTCCAGCAATCTTGTAAACGAAGGTTTTAGGAGGAGCTCCCCACAAAGAAGAGTGTCCTCGACCTCATCCAGAATATTTTTTCTCTTTCTTTTTAAAAAGGTGTAACGCGTTCTCTTCACGGATTGAATGAAACGAGTTTGCAAAACGTAAGCGATCAAATGTTTCTGGCCGTCTTGCTTTAAATTAGACTATTTCCCTAACATGCTCCAACCTCTCCGTCTAACTGTTAGAGTGAAATTACTTCCTGATATTGGTGTGTTATATATTACCCACATTTTAACCAGAATATTCTATGCCAACGTGGAACCATGGAACCCCTATCAAAACTTCTTCTTCTTCTTTGTTTATAGGCAGATTACTCTTTGGTGTACCGCCACCAACTGTACAGGAGTGTGCAGTGCAAAGGGATTTAGCATAGGCCTACTATCACGGTGATAGGCCTAAATTACCATGCTATTTGTAGGGTCATTATTGGATGATAAAAGCAAAACAACAATCAACATGACTAAAAGAACAGTAAAATATACTGAAGATAATGTTGCACATAAATGTAGTCTACTGAGGATTGGTACTGATTCAGTGTGAGGTGTGTGTCAGGTGGCAGTGCAAATGTCCAACAGTAGCCTACTACAAGGTTGTGAAGTAGCCTAAGTTAGACCACAGTCCAGTCAAGGGAATGGAGGGAGGGTCTGTGCATGTTGGCTAATGTAGCCAGTAAAGCCAGTAAACAGTGTTCACAGTAAACAGTATTGTACAGGAATGTCATGGAAGTGTATTAAGAGGGTGGAGGTGGAGATAGACTATGCAGAGAAGTCCAAAGTTCTCTCCTTTTCCATATAGAGTTGTATGGCCCTGGGTACAAATTAATTCCTCAGTCTGTCAGTTGTGCATGGCAGTGAGCGCAGTCTTCAACTGATCAGGCTCTTCTGCTGTATGATAGTGCTGCGGAGTGGATGGCAGTCGTTGTCCTGAATGTTTAGCTTGTTCAGGGTCCTTTTATCTGATATTGAAGTGATGCACCCCAGTCCAGCTCTCACAACAAAGCCAGCTTTCCTTACCAGCCTGTCTAGTCACCCAGCATCCTTCTTCTTAGTGCTTCCTCCCCAGCATGCCACAGCATAGAAGAGGATGCTGACAACAGCAGACTGGTAAAACATCCAGAGGAGCTTGCTGCAGATGTTGAAGAACCGCAGCCTCCTCAGGAAGTACAGCCTGCTCTGCCCTTTCTTGTAGAGTGCGTCAGTGTTGACTGACCAGTCCAGTTTATTGTCCAGATGTATCCCCAGATACTTGTATGTGTTCACCACCTCCACATTGACCCCCTCGATAATGACTGGCAGCAGAGCGGGTTTAGACCTCCTGAAATCCACCACCATCTCCTTGGTCTTGGCAGTATTGAGTTGTAGGTGATTGAGTTTGCACCGTTGCACAAAGTCCTCCACCAGGCTCCTGTATCCCTCCTCCTCATAATAATATTAGATCTCCTGGATTTTTAATGTTTGTGAACATCATTCATTGATAATGGTTCATGAAAGTCTTCATATAAAGCTCTGTAAATAACAGTGAGTTTTTTTCTTTGATTGACAGGGCTGACACCTAAAACGGGCTGTGGAATCTGCCTGCCTTCATGGAAGTATAGGATATCACAGAATATGTTCAAAAATAAAGAAAGGTATAAAATAAAATCTAATTGTTTTATTTCATTACATGGCTATTCTTGCCCATTCCTATAATATAAATGGTCTGTATCAGGCCTTAAGCTGTTAACAAAAGGTGTGACTACTGTAAGTTAGGCTATTTAATTTAAGTGAAGCATATTTTAAAATTGAACCAGTGGATTTTTTGAATGTCTTAAAGTGACAGGCGCTCAATTACATACACTACCTGTCCAAGACAGCCACTGAATCCAATTCTGTGAGGAACACTATTCTGTGCACTATTCTTACTATTATGTACACTCTTTTATTTCTTAAAAAATAAATTACTGTATGAAGAGCCTTTCATTTGGAATGTAGGCCTATTCAAATACATAAGGCCCTTAAGAAACTTGTCATTAATTGAACATTTTTACATTGTGTTTGTTAAAAATGTAGTCTGGCTATCACCATAATCTTTTCTTCAATCTTCAATCTTTTAAAATTGAACATTAGCCTGGGAAGTCTGCACCTTATTTCTACTGCACAAGAGGCATAGTTCAAATGACGTGGTATGCTTTTGGATAGTCCTTCAACCAATCAGACCAACAATCTGGGTGCATCTTTTGGATAAGCTACAGTAGTTTGTGATTGGACCCTAAAGATGAAGGCAGGAAGCAGGAGAGATAGATGTGCAGGTTTCCAGCCTGAGCTGCAGGGCGGAATCCAAATTGCTGGCATATCAGGCAAGGTTCACCCAGCATAAAAATGACTATCGGCCCATATCGGTTATTGTGTTTTGTACTATGTAGCGAAATCAGTATCGGCCTTACTGGCACTACTACTGCTTGTTGTCTATGGGGACTATTTTCAGATGCTGCGTACGATATCACTGCGCCTATGGTATGTTTGCAAGTTGCCTTGATTATTACGCCAGATGAGAGTGTAGTTCCATGTCAAATTAGCCTAGAAAAACGCCAGGTTTCATTTTCAGTTGGTCTTATTGCACTTTCTAACTTGAGAGGAGACACGTTTTCAATGGGAAAATTACCAGAAATCTTAGCCACTTTTAAACATGAAGCTAGCAGGCGAGAAGCTAATTGTCTAATCCGATTCAATGATCTATGCTAGGCTGAAGCTAAAAATTGTATCGCCAGACTCACAGAATGGCTGGATGAACGGGAACAAGGTAAATATCGATTGTTTTGCTCGAGGGGAGGTGGAAAATTAGCGTATTTCCAAAAATGGCGGAATATCCCTTTAAGGATAGGATGGTGAATATCCTTGAGTGGCAAAGTCAAAGCCCTGAAAATCCTATAGAAAATCTGTGGATCACAATTCCCTACAGAATTTGACTGAATTTGAACAATTCTGCACGGAAGATTGGGCAAATATTCCCCAATATGTGTGCAAAGAGACATATCCAAACAGATTGATGGCTTTAATGAAAGCAAAAGGAAGCTCTACAGAGTATTAAGTCAGGGGTATGATGACTTTTCCAACCCTGTTATTATTATATGTTTTTTTTTTTTAATTATTATTAATTTTCAGAACTGTTGACTTTTTTCTAGTGATGGGAAAACCGACTCAGTGACGCGAACCGGTTCAACCGAGCGGTTTTTGAATGGCCTACCGGGTTAATTGATTCGGTTTCGGTTCGCGGGGGGGGGGGGGGCGCGGTCGCACATTTACTCCCTCCGCCATAGTCGCTCCAAAACATGCAACATGCAGCCTCAAAGCGCAAGCAAATGTCTTGCTCTCCTCCTGCCATTTAGCCTTTTAAAATGTTAACAGCCAACACTCACATCTTCTTGACATGGAACGTAACCACCAAGCTTGTCTAATGTTATAGCATACTTGCTTGCACTAACACTATATGGATTTCACCAAGAACAGACTAACTCCTGCGAGGTCTAACCTGTTGTGAATCGGTAGGTCGTAGCCCACCGTATCGTTAATATTCATTCGGCTAGATTATTTTAACAGTTGCCATGCATGAAATAGGCCTACTGCAAAAAAAAGTAGTGATTTTATAGAGACAAACATTGGCTACAAAAAGCACAATTATATCACAGCCTTTTATTTGCAGAGTATTGATGATACATTACATTGGCGATTGACTTTCAACGTTGGTTAGCTCTCACCGACCGCAACCGTTTTTCAACTCGTTCAGTCAACAATTCTTTCGGTCTGCTTCTTGCTATCTGCTATCAGTACCCCATTTCCTGATTGATTCTACCGCCACTCCAGTGGAGGTGCTGATGAGCTAGATTACTACACACACAGTAGCAGAAGAAAACCACCTAGCAGACAGGTACCACCGATTGCACTGACGCACACAGTTCGTGCGAAGCGCGCCGCCACGAATGTGGTAAAAAAAAAAAAAATTAAAAAAAACAGCAGTGAGTCGGTTCATTGACGTGTGGCACTCGATTCTCCCGATTCACTGACACGAATCGGGTTAATTAACCGACTCATCGGTCAGTTCGCCATCACTACTTTTTTCCGTCATTTTGATGTTGTACTAGCCTGACGAGCCAGACCCACATCAAGATGTAGGGTCTGGACACTCACCGTAGACAGGGCTCAATCGGAGGGGTGGGATAAACAGTTGTCTTTCAAATTCCCTCCCCGCAATAGGATAACGCTAAACGAATCATCTTCTTGTTTTCAAGTAGCAGGATGCGTAACCTTCCCTCTCCACGCAATAGGATAACGCTAAACGAATCATCTTCTTGTTTTCAAATAACAGGATGCGTTACCCAGGGTTCGTACACCTTTTTCATGGCCAAATTCAAGCACTTTTAAGGACTTTCAAGACCAGTTTTCCAGTACCGAAATCGAGTGTGAACAAATCCAAAGTCCTGTTGTTTTAGGTCATTGTAGGACAAAGAACCAGAAAATTTGATACAATCTAAGCCCAATATATAACCAGCAGCTATCATTAGGTTAACTGAATGGGGCATAGAAAATGGAACCATTTCATTAGTGTTTGCTGCTGCTCTATTTGGTCTATGTCATATCAAATTTCCTTGTTCTTTTTCTTACTGACAGCACTCGATAATGTTGAACAGCATGGATTGATTCACACCATATTTCATATATCATAGGAGAAAAAAAGAGGAAAATATACCCAGCACCCCCGGGAGACATTTTTGAAAAATACCCCCTTAAATGATGACATTTGATGACTTTTATGAGAACTATTGATAAACTGTGATACATATATTTCAAACATTATAACATACCACAATATAGTCTATATATAAGTCTATAACTAATTTATAGCAAAGTAGCCTAGGCCTACTCAAGACTAAACCAGATATGGCTGAAATATGTAGGCTATCATGATCATTTTGCCAACAATGATGTAGAACCATGGATTTTCTCAGTTCATAACATGTTTTGTTTCAACTTAAATCAACATAAAGTTATCATTTTGACTACATGTTTTAATACAGGCCTACTTGATCACATATAGCCTGCCCCCTTACAGTCCTCTAGTCCTGATAGTGAACCATAGGTCTATTGATATTGATGCTTAAAATTCAGACTGTGCCTTTAAATAGGCGACTTTTTTCATCTATCAGCACAATGTGACAGTAAGCCATTTCCACTTTAAAAATCAGCTCAATATTATGTGCAAGACTGGTGTTTACCAAGCATGCCAACGTGTTAATATCTTAGCACTATTGTCATACGTTTTCTAGTGAGATGGCTATCCCGAAATGACAAGGTGTTAACTAAACAATTTAGTAGACCTAAAGTCGACAGGCTTTGTGGTTAAAACGATGAAAACCAGTAGGCTAGTCGGTCACAGCTAACTTCAAGCACAATAGCTTAGACTCACACGCGCATAAATTAAAAGTCAATACAGCATCACGAGATTGCTGCTGTCATTATCGGAAAATCCAGACACGTCAAACTGGACGCGAACGCGTGGCAAAGCCAAAACAACTTCATAAATGATGTATCTAAATAAATAATTTGACCTTTACCGTTTCATGGCTTCTGCTAAGAAACAAATAGTTCACCACACACATCGAACTTGCATCAAACATTCATCAACACACGTCTGCTTTCACTTTCAATGAAGAAGACTAGCGAACGGACATGTTTGCGGAGTGATGAATGAGAAGCACCAAACCCGTCGTCAGTCAGCGCGCGCCCTACGGCAAATTAATTTTATTTCCCTTCATTTAATAATTGGTCTATTGAGTCAGACTGCCGAGAAATATGTAGGCCTAGCACTTTCAAGCATTCACAAGCACTTTACCCCAAATCCAAGCATTTTTCAAACCTTGAAAACACCACATTAAAATCCAAGCATTTTCATGGATTTCAAGCACCCGTACGTCGCAACTTCTGGTCGCATGTCAGTCACACCCACTGACTCTATACACGTTGTGATTGGCCCGCTTTTATTTTCCATTTCTCAGCTCCTTAGCTCTACGGAGCGTTGCTAGACTGCCCCGCCAGCCAAATTACATTTGCTGCCGCTAGGGGCGTCTAGATTTCTAGGCTAATGTTGTACAGCTAAATTTGTAAATAAAACTGGAAAACTTTTTTTTTACATGGGTTTTGATTTCAGGCTGTAAGACAAAAAAAGTAACTATTGCAAAAGGGTATGATGTGCCTATAGAAAGTCATCATACCCTTTTGAAATAGTTATGTTGCAGGGAGATATAGATCAAGTGTTTTGTTTCATTGTTAGATGGCTAATGAAATAAAAAAAAAACAAGAGGGCATTAATGTTTTATACAATCACTTTATAAAGCCAACAAGGTCACAGAATTTGCACATAGCTTATAGAAAACTAAGCTTAATTATACAGCACATCTCAAACACTAGGGACATTCAGGTTTATTTGTTTTGACACTTCATACCTGAGATAACTCCTATTGACCTTTCAAGGGTTAAGTTCAATGCAACACACCGGTAAACACAAACAAATTATAGTAAATACGTATATAAGTATGACGGGTCAATAAAAAAAAAAGTTAAAAAAAAATGAAGTACATACATTAAAACAATGAAAGGACAAAAGACACAAAGCAGAATAAAAGACAGTGCATATGATGAGTAGGAGGTGCATTTACACTCTAATCTTGTGTCAATGACAATGGAGTTGTTGATTAGTTAGCATGAAGTGTTTGAGAACAATTTCGTCTGAAGTATATATATATTTTGTATGTATATATATTTTTTTCGCCACCACCCCCCCCCCCCCCCCTCTTCGGAGGACTACTTTATTTTTAATAAAGCAAACAGAAAAAGAGATACATTATTTTGTCCTACAGTAAACACCCTGGATACATAAGGGGAGGGGAGATTAAACCACCACTTACAGTGAGATACATGTAAGACACACAACACATAACAAGTGGTTGCAGCTGTACATTTGCATCTTTTTTTCTATTTAAACAAAATGACAAACATAATATAAAATATGAAAAACACTACTATTAAAAAAAATATTGCTTGATGTTAACTCAAGGCAGTGTTTTTTTCTGTTCTTTGATCAATAACATCTCCATAATTTGTTTTCACAGCATCTAATATTTTCCCTCTATGATTGTTTGCTGGTATACCTCTCAGTCTATTGCCTAACTATTTAACATTGCTGTATATCAATGCACCCCTCTCTTCACACCCGATGCCTTTACCACGTCAGTCAAGGCACATTTGTTTTTGGTATCACATTTAAAAGCAGCAATAGTTGGACTACAGTGAGAGTGCTTTCTTTGGATGTGCTTCCATGTTCTCTAACTGTCTGTGACCTTGGTCAAGGTTGGTTAACTGATTGACAATACTTAAATGAAAAAGGAATACAAAACAAGAGAACAGCGATAAACACATGTTTATCCTTTTTTGCCTTTATCCTGATAGCCGATGGACTTGGCAATAAGGTCTTAATAGACCTCTGAAGCTCGCTTACAAGAAAGCTGCCATCTTTGAGATCCGTTCTCTTGCGATTTTTCTTATGGTAAAATAACATGTGGATTTTGAGTTATTGTGCCTGTTAAACTCTCACAGGGAGGAAGTCTGAAATACAGTTTTGCTCAACACACTTTTGTCCTCTGCCTTCAAGTGTACTGTGGTCTTGGTACATTAAGATGGCAAACTTATATTTTTGCTACCCCAGAACTAACTTGCAATGCAACTTGCCATATAGTTAGATCAATTAACACCGGATCTCCTAATAGAAGCAAAGATGGCAGCTTTGGTTCCTATAGGCAAACTTCAGAAGTCTATTGTAACCAAATAAAATGGCTACAGTGTCCGTAGTGACCTGGGTTAGTCCCAGGTGAGTCCATCTGTCTCTCTCACTCACTTCCTGTTTCTCACTATCCAATCCCAATAAACCCAAAAAGGCCCCAAAACACACTTAACACATTAATGGCGTTCACTAACGAAAGTTCGGGAGGAGCAAGACGGAATTTGCCACGCCTCCTTCTTCAATCAGTGAGGCTACTTATTTGCAGTCTACTTGCTGAAGCTTCAGCAACGGCGTTACTCCGCTCGCAACCCACCATCTCCCCTTTCACCTCCCGTCTTCCATAGGTAAAGAATAAAGGGGTGCATGGCGGAATCCTGCCCGACTCCTGCCTGCGCAGTCGACTCCAGTGTGATTCCGCAAAGCACTTTAGGACCCTGGCCAGAGACTTCGCCAAACATGCTCTTCTATTATGCTTTTATGTCTGTGCACATTTCGGAATGTGAACTAGTGAAGAGTACTGAATCACGTTCCACATTGGTGCTTAAACAATACTGGCTATTGAACATTCAATTCCTCTTTGTGCAAAAGCGTCTGCTAAATAGCATTACCAAAACCAGCTTTTGTCATTTTTTCCCTTTACATACAGGAACTAAAAAAAGGTCCATGTAAATTCCTGAAGGACCAAAGATAATACATGCATTTGTTGTGACCACCACCACCCACAAATATGCTTGGCAACAGAAAAAAGACAGTGTTAACTAAGAACATAATGCTTTCAAAAGAAATGAACAAGCGCCAATGGAAAATCAGTTTGAACTTCAAAACAAATAAAGTAAAAGTTCTATAATATAATAGCTTCATAGTTTAAAACATTCTCTCACATTAGAAGTGTGTGTGTGTGTGTGTGTCATATAACAAGAAAAACAAACAAACAAACAAACAAACAAACCAACTAACAGACAAACAAACCCGATGAAAACAATAATCTCTTTAGCGGAGGTAATGAAAATGGTAACAGCATTCCATATCATAAATAATCATTACTTAGTCATAAATAAAAGGCATTTCAGTGAGCATGTGCAGTCAGTCCAAGTCGTTCCACTTCTCAGTAGTGCAGCTGGTGTATCAATCCATATAACTGGAGTAGGAAATTGGTACACCGTAGTATTACAATTACAATGAAGTGCTATAGTTAGACTCCATAACCTGAGTAGAAAATACTTCAGATGAAGATACTTCAGGGAGGCACTGAGAGGGAAGTCTGTTCAAGTGTCCTAAAGAAGAAATGCCTCTGCTTGCTGCAACATTTCCATAAAAATAGAAAAAAGATTCATCATGAAACTTCAAAAGTGTTAAAAAAGAATGGACAGGGTGCAGAGTCCAGAGTGAAGACCCTCACAAAATGTAACCAAAATCATGGTAGCAACATACCAGAAAGTGGCACATTAAAAGTGGTACAACAGTTACTAAGTACTCCGTGTGCCATGGATAAACCATGCTAGCACCATGGTTAGGAGCATAGTAATCGTCATAACCATGACACAACCCTGTGCTGATGAGGACGGTTGAGGAGGAGGTGTCCTATTCTGCCATGTCATGGTCTGCTGGTGAGGAAGTTCCATAATCCATAAAACAAGTAAAAATGCAAATCCCAGGTTGATGATTTGATGTAAATGGCAAAAAATGGAAGTCAACAAATACCATCGGACATCTGGTTTGGTCAACAGGAAGGACAGGGTTGTAATGGAATTGATACAGCATCCTCTGGATATCTGTTTCAGTAAGATAAAGCCATGTCATAAAGAATAATAGATATCAATACATTCATATCACAAGATGAAATGGATGCCTTTTCCACTCTAAAATGTTCAACATTGTCATCAAAAGCAACCACAGCATTAAACACATAATCATCCTCAAAAATCATATTTCCCCACCTCTTGCACATTTTCCACATTGAAATAGAATGGATTGAAATATTAAGATTTTATCATTTCTTTTAAATACAATTCCTTCATTACAACAACTAAACTCTGTTCACTCTGTGATTAACCTCTTTCACACACAAGTGAAGTGCAGCTATTAGATTGAAAGGACATCATGCCATGCCAACCAACCTTTCCGCTTCTTTTACACTGTAACGCCAACTCCAACGGCAACTGCTACAAGCACAACAGCCAGAGTAGGTCTCACAATTTTTCCCTGGTTAGATCCTGCAAAGTAAAAGAATATGTTCTCAATGTAGGCTAAAAGAGCAATAATGTCAGCATTTAACACAAACACTGCTGCTGAATATGTAACGTGGAGTTTGTCCAGAGAACCACTATTGTAGAAATAAATGACAAAATAACATTACAGGGATCAAGAACGTGAGATAGAGTTCAAAGACCCCTTTGAAAGTAACAAATTCATTGCTGAATCCCAGTGAGTGAGCCCTGAGGACTAGGACTAAAGATTCACAGACTTAATTGTCTCAAACTCAAGTGCTATGTGAGTGAGTGTGTGAGGCCACATTGGCTCAGATAGGTATACATGGGATTGGGACAGCACTTCACGAGATCTCATGTACTTTGGCGATGTTTAACAACAAAGACGTTGCTAACACTTCCACCATGCATGTGTGTCGTGCTGTTGTTTACCTTGTACATTTAGGTACAATTAGTATTTTACAACAAAAGCAAACAATATTTCTATATATTAGTGAGCTAGAGACTTTGACTTCCACTAGAGCTTCTCTACATCATCTCTACTTGCTCTGTATTATAGGACTGGCTACTGCATTGGCTAGTGAGGGTACACTGCATAAGAGGAAGGTGGAGAGGGGATAATGGAGAAATGGAATGCTAATCAACATGCTTACACACTCCGGCATTAGGAAACCCAGTGGGAAAACACCAGAGCAAAACAATATGGAGTGTTGGACAACTAACAAAAAAACTACTACCAAAAGGCATGCAAATCCCAGCACCCTATTACCTGAGGGCTGTTCCTGCAAACCCACAAGGAGGGAAAGTCAGTAGTATCAAGATGAAAATACATAAGTTCAAATTGAATTTGAAGACACAACTCAGTTGCCTACAAAGAGCATACCTCATAACTTTGAAAACAATACTGACACTAATGTGGACATGCTGCGTTGTTTTGCATTTTGTGTAAAAACAACACAAACATTTAGACTTAACTGTAACACCCACCCATGTAACAACTTCATACCAATGTAATAAAAACGGCAGTTTTCTGCTTGGCCCCCAGTAAAAGGTGATGATGATTGCAGATAAAGACACAACGGCTGTGTAGCATTCCTGCTTGCCCCCCATAAGTGATGATCAAGTAAAGGTCCAAAGTACAGTAAATAGGCTACATTTCACAACTATTTCACATACAGTATGTTCAAAGGCCTGCCAAAGATATATAGCCTGGATGCCAGACCGAAGTTTAGCCCCGCCTACATTCTTTTTCTGCAGGGAACTTCGGTCTGGCACTGCTCCGTTCAGCTGCTACTATTCGAGGTACAGAGCTGTTCGGACCACATTGTCAGGGCGGGCTTTACGTGATGATTGACAGATGAACAGCAGTGAGGTTCACGGCTAGCCTAGAAATCTAGACGCCCCTAGCGGCAGCAAATGTAATTTGGCTGGCGGGGCAGTCTAGGCACGATCCATTGAGCCAGGGAGCTGAGAACCCCCAGCACCAGTGGGCCAATCACAGCGTGTATAGAGTCGGTGGGTGGGCTTAACATAATGGTGACTGACATGCGACCAGAAGTTGCGACGGCAACGCATCCTGTTATTTGAAAACAAGAAGATGATTCGTTTAGCGTTATCCTATTGCGTGGAGAGGGAAGGTTACGCATCCTGCTACTTGAAAACAAGAAGATGATTCGTTCAGCGTTATCCTATTGCGGGAAGGGAATTTGAAAGACAACTGTTTATCCCACCCCTCCGATTGAGCCCCGTCTACGGTGAGTGTCCAGACCCTACATCTTGATGTGGGTCTGGCTCGTCAGGCTAGTTCACGGCTGCATGCGTCCTCGTTCGACGAGTTGGGTGTGAGACTGTGTTGGCTTAGGTTGATTTTGATTGCAACAGAAACGCTACGGCTATGAATGCATAATTTGTTCATGCAGTTTGGCCTTTCGTTTATCTTAGCTATTGAAACGGAGGTTTTATCACGGATTCACACAACTATTTCGGAACACGTGGATATGTGGGAAAACTGCAGTTTCACTTTCACCAAGTTAAAACAGCATGTTTGGGTGATGTTTTTCCGTTTGTTTAAAAATGTCTGTTTGCTCGTTGGGTTAACGACACACTTCCCCAGCTGTTCATTGCATACAGTTTGAAGGAATTATTTTTAAAAACGAGGGAGGATGTTTTCCATATAGCCTACCCTGCTACATATTTCGTTGTCTTAGATTTCGCAGATACTGACAGCCAATAACTTGTTCTGTTTGGTTTGGGCTATCCAATGAGTGCAGAGCTATCCCCCCCGCCCTTATCAGTTGAATCACGCCCCATAATCGCAGCTGAATGGAGCAGTTTCAGACTCATATTCTGACAAGAATTGAGTATGACGTCGTCAGGCTAAAAGATATAAGCAGAATGATAACAAAAGGGAGAAATCACAGAACGAACACTATCTGGTCATGGCATTTTTTTAACTGATGATTTTTCACACATACTCTTACAAATCTGGAATTTCACTAAATCACTGATTCATTACATTTGTGGGAAGTTACATTATATTCATTAATTTAGCAGATGCTTTTATCCAAAGTGACATTCGTCAATTATATTACACAAGTGGTAATGGGGAGCCTGCACACCTTAATAAATTAAACTGCAGGTGCAGCTATTTTGGAAGGATAACTTCAAAGTAACAACTAGTTGAAAAGTGCAGCACTGCTTACTACACTTCACTCTGATGAAGGTCTGACTAAACGAAAGGTCAGTTCATAAAAAAACTGGCCCTGCATGAAGTAAGGAGCTTTTTTTTGCGCATGGGCTATCATTATGTTGGTGGGATTATTATGTTTAAAAAGTGCAATTTTTAAATATATATATATATGTTTGTGCTTCATTACACTGGTGGGAAACTTATGTCAGCGGGTGTTATGTTACACTTAACCATCACATTTTAAACCTGACACCAAGGCATGCTAAATCACACACACAGTCTGTTCACTAACCTGAGTCCTTCTCTGAGATGTTCTTGTTCTTGTTCTTGTTAGTATCTGCAAAAAAGACACCACGACACTAGGATAAACTTGTCTGGTACAGTATATATTATTTTGGTCTAAGTCAAGTGATGAGTTTGAAAGCTTGGACCATTTCCCGCTTAATTTAGTCTCTTTTTACACAGAAAAAATACAAGCACACCTAAATTCATCACCGCAAATCATGAAAGAACATTTAACCCTTTGATCTTATTGGTCAAATGCGTCTGGGCAAGGAGCAAGAAAACATATCCTGTGTTACATACTGTTACTAAGGAAGACTGAAGGTGTGATGGGAGTATGGGTTGTGAAAGCAAAGCTTCGGCAGGCAGTCTATCATTTGCAGTGTGAAAGCACCCTGAGAAAGAAATGACTTTGCCCTGGCAAGAATTGATTCCAATCCATCTTTAAAAATGCCGCCCTATGAGTGCTCACTGATAAATGACAAGTGTGGTATTTTGAGAGGGAGTGCCTCAATGCAATAAAAGGCATCTGATTTATTTATGTCAGTAAAAGAAGTTGAATTTACCCTGCGTATTAGTGCACCAAAGGGTGTTATTGAACAGCTTAGTTCACTCAAGATCATTTCAAGATCTTTGAGTTTATAAATCTGATCAAAAAAGTAGCCATTCAAAACAAGCAAAAATATAGAGTATTTTCACCTACCTCTAACAGTAAGTAGATAAGAAAGAGTCCTAAAGCCATCTGTAAATGTATATAAGCCACTGTGAGTTTGCTGAAGATCTGAGATGGTTAAAGAAAAAGTTTCACTGTCCAGCACCATGGTCTCATTGAGAGTCTCTGACTCCCCTCCATCCCAATGAGCAATGACTGTGCTGTTGAGTGTCCACTGAACACTCTGCACATCTACATTTGGTACGTCTGGTTTCAAAGTGATGGACTGTCCTTTCATCCCACGCACAGGCACAGCATCTGCAGAATTTAAGTACAGTTAACTTATTACATCAAGAATACACTTGAATATCCACTGGTAAACATAACAAAGCACTACCCAATGTCTGAATTGTGTTAATTTGTTCCAGGCTAAAATGCCATGCAATACTGATAGAGCTGAGAAATGTGGGTGAAGATTTGCATGTGTAGTAGTAGCATTAATATTTACATCTATGAAATAAGCATTACAAGTGAAAAGCATGATGTGCAGGTCTGTGTTTGTCTCCGTCACATAGACTAAACTGTGTCAGCTGTTTTAATTGGTAGGCTACTCACCGACTACAGCCAGCCTCAGACTTTGAGTTGGGACATCATTAACCTTAGCTAAATACTCCCCTGCAAATTGTTGATGCAGGTTTGAGATGGTCAGGGCCCCGGTGTTCACATCCAGTGTACAGGTAGTTGAAGTAGAGTTAAAGATGCCATAGAAAACTGGTGCCTTGTCTCCTTTATCCCAGTCTGCAGCTATATTCTCGTTGTGTTTCCAGCCAATGGAGCTCACAATCGTTCCATCAGGTAGCTGCACTGATAACACAATGGAGCCATATTTTGCCCCATAGTACACTTTTCTCTCTGAAACAACAGTTGAAGTCATGCATAGAAGAGGGTTTACACTCATTAAGGTAATAACACGGTGGCTGAGAAATTGCGCAAATTTACTATGTCAGAGCATTAAATTACATGTCATAATAAAACAAAATCCTGTGAACACTTTTACAAGTCTTGATACAAATTTACAAGTACAGAGTCGAAAAGGGTAGGTACAGCCATAGACATAGAACGCGTTCTATGTCTATGGGTGTAGCGCTGCTTGAAGGGTAGGTACAGCACAGCTTGAAAGTTTGTGAACCCATGCTAAAGTTGACTAAAAAGACAAATAAAAAAAAGAATCTGTTAGAAATTAAAACAGCCCCACATACCCTTCACCATACCTAGAGATTGGTATGGTGTGTTTTTTTTTCAGCTAGCCTATTAGCTGGTTTAATTTGCATTGAGCTCAATAGGCTAATAGGCTAGATGAAAAAAAAAAAAAAAAACACCATACCAGTTTCTAGACTCTAAATCTGCCTGCCTCTGTGGACATTTAACACAGGGGTGCAAATACGTATACCCCCTGTATTTCAGGGAATAATGTTTATTCTTATTATTTATTCCACAGATGATTTCTTTTTCTTTTTAGTCAACTTTAGCATGGTTTCACAAACTTTCAAGCAGCACTGCCTACTTCTTGCATGTTTCTTGCTTTTCTAATTTGTTTTGCACTTTGTGAATTTGTACCTACAAATGCAAATGTGTTTTGCACTTCTCAGCCTGAGCCACCGTACAATCATGAGCAGTCTCCCTGACGTATTTTTGTACTGTAAACAATGTCGGGTCAAAGAAATGTTAGTTACTTGTACTTTGGTTTCTACTTGCTTATGACTTCAGTTTAAAACCTCTGGTCTGCAATAAATATTACTCAAGCTGAATACTACGGACTCATCCAATAAATCTCAACTTACCTAGTCGAGGTGCCAGGGTGTTGGCCAGAAGGAAGAGAATACCAACAACAGTTTTTGAGCCCATTATCCTTGCTACGCCCAAGTTCACATAGTCATACTGTCATAGAAAAGAGGCATAAATAACTCACCAATACTTTTGCCTATTCAACCTTATTTTCCACCAACAGAGACATTCTGATCTGGTTCGCACTTCAGATGTTCAACTATGCAGTGCATTTCAACCAAAAACAACAGAACCTGAAAAGACGGTTACAACGCAAGAGCTAGAGACACAAAATGGTTGTTTTGCCTGTGAACCAGAGTGATAGTCATTCCACAGTTCAGTTGCAGCACCTCTGCTGATGATGGGTAGGACTACATGGCCAAATCATGTAGTCATGGCTATCTGGCCCACCATTTCAGTCCCTTACCACATCTCTCTCAAGACCCAAACATTATTTTCTTTTCCTGCTCTCTTTTGAAGGACCTAATCTCTCTGGTGAGTCTAGCAGGATAACTGCCAGCCTGTTTCTTTCTCTACATTTTAGTTAGTGTGCTTGCAAAAGCACACTATTGTTCTTCCTATTATTATTATCAAATTTATTTATCTTGCAGAACATTTTTGTCTCCCTATCTTGTCCTAGGGATTTGGAGCTAGAGACGCCGTTCCACTTCTCACGCGTGCGTCCTGATGCGAGGATGGTGGCTTGTATAAAGCTTTTCGATACGCCTTGTCGTTCTCCCGTTATTCCAGTTTTTCCGGTCGATTTTTCCCCATAGGAATGAATGGAAAAGCGACTTTTGAGCGCTGATGCCCACACATTTTTCCACCTGTAGCCCAAACCGTAAGACATAAAGTCATGAAATTTGGTATGCTGATAGAGGAGACTACCCTGATTGACACCACCAGGTTTCATGCTCGCCACTCTCACGCTCTAGCGCCACCAACTGGTCAAAGATGGAAAACATGTTCATGCCCGTAACTTTTGATCCGTATGGCCGATATTGATAAAACTTATACCATTGGAATCCTCTGACTCAGCTGATTCCAACGCACCATGTGATGTAATTTTCCGCCATGATAGATTTTCCGCCATTTTGAATTTTGTTCAAAGTCAAAGTAAAGCTACCCTGGCCGCATAGTTTATCCGATCGTCATGAAACTTGGCACGCGTGATCTACAGACCAAGGTGGATCAACCGCCTTGATTTCGTCTTCATACGTCCAAGCGTTCGCCTGTGATAACCAATTAAATTCAGCGAGCGAAGCCGCCAAACAGGAAGTGCGCCTATCTTGGATATGCTGTGACGTATGAAAGCCATATTTGGTGGGATGACTTGAGACCCCATTCAAAGCACCCCCAATAAATTTGGTGTTATTTGGTCTGTCGATGGCTCTATAATTAGCAAAAACGTGAGTGTTGGTGAATGTATACTATTAATCGGAATAGCTCATCTTAAATTGCTTTAGGTCATGCCAAAAGGACATTTCAGAGTGATTTAAGATACAATGTTGATATTTAAAAAAAAAAAAATCTATTTATTGCCATTCTTGTAAAAGGTACTAATGTGTACACCACAGCACAGCATTGTTCCAAGTTTGACGCATACAGTTCAATGACATCATGATTTCAAACTCGATAGTATTCAATCCTCAAATGATTGACACGGGATGGTCCGCAGCAGTACACCAATGGTGTAATTCTAGGCTTGTCCACATCGATGTCTCACCTTGAGACTGGGTAATTCTTAGAGATGCCATGATCCCGAGGGACAAGTACGGACTTACTCGCTGTTGATTATAATGTGTGTTCAGTTGTTATATATAGTAGACAATCACACGATGTTTCTCAGTGACGGTGTGTTTTGGATCATTTGTATTGACCTGAGCATTCTGGGTATTTCACTCAGAGGATCATATGACACCCCCACAAAGCAGGCGAAATACCGGAAGTAGAGTGGTGTGCGTGAGGCAACGAGGATTTTAATTAGAATGTAGTCCTATGGAAATCGCAGTTACACTTTCAACAGTAAGTGTGTTTAGACTTCGAATTTCGTCACATAATTTATATCATAGCCACCTAAGAGTTTACCAAAGATAACGTTGTTGTCCATTTCAATGTAATAAATGTTTCTGAATTTGGGGAGGTCTCCTTATGGAGGTTATGTGGTTATGTTTTCCATGTATTCCTGTAGGAAAAGGTTGTGGCTTACACTTTCATAAAGTTTGTATATTTACACTTCAAATTTCGTTACACCATTTATATCATAGCCACCCTAAGGTTTAACAAAAATAACAACGTAGTCCAATGTCATTTTAATGCATTTTTCGGAATTTGAGAGGTCTAGTTATGAGGGTAGGTTAGCTAACTGCAGTTCAAATGCTAATCGCGACTAGCATCGCTAGTTGGTTTTAACTTTACTGAGGCTGTTTATACTGAATTGCAACTGCTGTTATGAAGACAGTTTGGAGCCTGGCAGACGTGAAGGCAGTGAAAGGTAATTAAATGCATGGTCCAAGTAGCCTGGAAAGCCAAACTATGTTAACTGTAGCCTAAGTTTAATATGGAACGAGTACGTGTTGCTGATATCATTTCGCAACTCATCGAGCTAGCAAGTCAAGCTAGTCTACATCAGGCAGTGCATAGATAATATTATTACACTTTTTTTACAGTCAATGAAGCACCAAGTGAAAGTCAATGTTTGCTTTATATCCAGTGGCAGTGGTGCTGATGTCGTTTGAATAAGTACAGTAAACTTAGTCAGAAGATCTAAAAATATTTGCATTCATGCTAGCTGTATGGTCTATGTGCCACCTATGAATCCCCCTGTTGCAAGCTGCTGCCAAGTAGGCTGGTCATGTCTAAAGCGTGATTATTTTCAATAACTACTCCTCCTGATTGATTGTCATTGACACCGTCAGGGTATGGCTTACCAAGACAGGGAGAAAGTAAGCTGTGTATGGCAGGTGCGTGTGGTAGGCTAGGCAAGGCAGTGCTATTCCATGTAAACTGCAGTGGTGGACTGCGTGATCGCTGGTCAGGCCACCCCCAACCAGCAAAATGTGACGTGATATATATCTATATGTCTATATACTGTATCTATCTAGGATATCTGTATATATCTATGTATCTATCTATAATCTGCACTTTTTACTGCTGAACCGTGTCTTGCCCGTTTCTCTTTACTCCTCTCTCATGTCAATCTCAAGGGGGCTTGTTCAGTGGTCCCCAACGTGACGCAATAGAGTACATTGAGGGGGAAAGAAGAATCATTGCAAACCTCAAATCATTGCAACATCAAATAGGCCTACAATGGATAACAGTTTAGATGAGTAGTACCTAATGCAAATTTGTTTAATAATGCAAACCTTGCAATACGGCCTTTAACATATGTGATATTTTGGAAACCCATTTCATTGCAGAGGATAGGGTAATTGTGTTTGAAGGGGACGTGACTTAACATAGGCTATAATTAACTATTTTTACGACTTGATTCAAAGCAAGGTCGGGGGCATATATTTTTTTTTTACAGTTAAGAGTTTTCCGACACTCAATGTGTCGCTACCATGGCAGGATTTTTCTGCTTGGCTTTCGTTATGAAGCTTGACTTGACCTGTCATCGATGCTGCCCCGTCAGTGCAAACTACGCATATCCCTGCTAACTTAACTGGAAAGCTATACTGGACGCGTAACTGAAGCGTTCCGTTCGCAACGCGTACAATTCATTTTAGATGACTGGTCCATCTCCCACATCTGTTATAGCTACTTTAATAGTGGAAGCTAATTCAACACTTCAGTTCTGCACTGGATGTAGCTCCCCTGTACGCTCATGATTTGTAAAGCAGGCAACAATTCTGTTACCCTGAACATCTCATCTCCGGTAGCATTGTCCAGTTCTTTGCCAAATAAAATGATCTGAAATCTCATCATCCACGTATCTCACGTTAGCGATCAACTGGCAAGGCCAACTGGTCAGTGGAGTTTTTCCATTTCTTATGCAGCATCTGGCCCTAGCATCACTTTAACCATTTGCAGGCTAGAATGTTAAATTGTGTGGCTTTTTTAAATTTAGCAAACAAATCTGAAAAACGAGCCACACGCACGATAGAAAGCATAGCATTCAGTGTCTTTGTTCTGGTGCAGCACATTCCGAGGTTCATGTGGAAGCGAATGCACTCTCTTTAAAAACATATCCATTGCGTGCACCTGCATTCTGCCGTCTGCTGTCAATACAGAACAACAAACAAACAAACTTAATGTTAACGAAGTTGTTAACATTACGCCCTGAAGTAAAGTAAACTGTAGCCTATTGTTGTTTGTGCTGCAAAGAAAACTTGAATTGATATAATTGCAATATAATTATTATGGCCAAATTTCTTTTTATGAAATGATATATCAAAGCAGGTAGAAGTAACTGTAGTCACTTGACATTTCTGAGGATTTACATATTTCCATCAGGGCAGTGGTATAGAAATTCTTCAGTGGAGGGACCACACTAGTTAATCACGCCATCAACACCTTCTTACCTTTTCTTCTGTTATTACTATTCTTTAACTTTATGGTAGAAAGTGAGTCCAGCAAATTGAGAACCTAGGATCCTGTTTATGTTTATGAATGTGACTCCAGTATATGTTGAGACATAAGAGTGGAAAAGGGGGTTACATTTATATAATGCAAATGATTATGTTAACAATGTCATCGAATATGTTGTACAAACAAGAAGAGCGAAATGGTAAACTTTTAAGAAATCATCATCCACATCATAGTATGATGCTGTGTGGGGTTATGGACTTGACAGTTTTGCATGGAATTGCCCATGCAGTATATACATATTTAAGCAATATAGCACGAGTGGGAGTGGGTTGTTGCTAGATATTCCCACGGGTGTTGTTCGGCCGTAGCCTCCGGCCTCGAGGCTACGGCCGAACAACACCCGTGGGAATATCCAACAACAACCCACGATTACGAGTGCTATATTGCTTTTATACAACAATTCTACCACTTCTTTTTTGTGCTAATTTCCCATTATCATGTAAACGTTTAAATCGCTAAAACTGTCTTGTTTGTAGAACTAACTTCTCTCCGCCACAAATTTCTACTTCATGCAGGACAAACTGCCGTTACTAGTTCTAAATGGATGGTTGCTATGGCCAAAGGCCAGTCGTTAGTTCTAAAAGCACGTTGCTATGGCCAAAAGCCAGTCGTTAGTTCTATCTCTCCCGTTGTCAAGCAATGTAGAATCTAGCCTAATAAACGTTAGCTCGCATTGCGTCTGGTTAGGACATGCTTTTAGCTTTGAAACATCACTATTTTACTTAGCCTACATGCCATCCAACTAGCTAATATCCACCTCCGTCATATTCTATGTTCTGAGCGTCTGTATTTCAGCTTGGATGCAACGTGACAGTTCGGTTTACACTTGACAATTTGACATTGTATCGCGGAGTGATTTATTATTAGCTGTGAAAAGTCCGAGTGGATTATCGTGGGATATCTCAACTCATGGAACGTCTCTCGGCCAATCAGAAACAAAGAAACCGCTTCATAGAACCCAATTGTTGTATAATAAGATTTGACACATTGCAGTTTTTTAATGGTGGGGTTATTTATAAATCAAAGAATTGTGGGTAGATGTGGGTGAACTGTGCAACATGCAGTTTGTGGACATGAGGCAGACGTAACAGACAGATATTTGTGTTTGAGGGGGTGATGTGTATGTGTGTGTGTAAGTGTGTGTGTGTGTGTGTGTTTATGTGAAAGTCTTCGTTGCTGGTCAACTCAGCGACATGCAGTTTGTGGACAAGAGGCAGATGTAACGGACTGACGTTTCTGTTTGAAAGAGTTGTTTGTGTGTGTGTGTGTGTGTGTGTGTGTCTTTGTTGCCGGTGTACAGTATTTCTGAATATGAATGCTGTCTGGACAGGAAATGGCACAGCTTTTATCACATGCAACCAATCCAAAATCGATTTCATATTCAGAAACGTTAACCAGTAACAGCCTGGTTGCTTTGACATATCAAAACCAAATTTTATCCTATTACATCATTTGAACAGGTGAGTCGTCCTGTTTATTTTACCATCCATTTGAGGCTATAACACATTGCAACTTATTTAACAGTGAGTAAACTGCGGATGTTCCCGCATAACAGAATAGCTATAACATTAGGCTACTCGTATTTGTTCTAGAAACATGCCTAGTTCCTTAGGCTCCCTCCTTCCTTCAGTGGTTACGTGTTTCATGCTGGCTACACGAGAACAACTCATACTTAATTCAACACAAGGTCTACAGACCTTAGAGGTGTACATTTCATTTTCATACATCAAAGCGTTAGCCCTTGACAGCCAATCAAATTCTATGTTGAAGTGTCCAAACAGGAAGTGAGGTCAAATCTCGGAGACGCTTTGAGGTATTGAGACCATATTTGGCGGCATGATTTTGGACACCATCCAAAGTAGCCTCAGTAAATGTGTTGTAATTTGGCCACTAGGGGGCGCCGCAATTAGCAAAAATGCATTTTGGCTCATATCTCTTTACGTCTTTGGGATGACATCTACATTTTTACATTGGAGGTGCTCTGGGCCATACCACTGATGAATCTAGGCAACTTGTCAGGTCAGTGTAAGAATTCGGCAATCGAGGGCAACGCCGCCAAACTCGAAGCAGCTTCGCGTCTTGGCCAAACTTTGGCGCTTTGACCTGAGGACAAGCGGTCGTGTCTCCTACCGGGCGCTGTCGTGGCGCGTCTGAGCAAGCACACTTCGCACTTTCCCACCGGGAAATGCATTCTAGTTTTAATTGATAATTTTAATCGAATAGCGTTATTGGTATCCTGTATCATGTAGGCCTACTGACGTGATGTCACAACTACTGGCTGGCAGGCAAGAACCACATTCTCCAGCAAAGAAACCCAGTAAACCAATCAAGAGTCTTACCGTCCCAAGTGTTACAGTGCCCTCCAAAAGTAATGGAACACATGCTTAAAGTTAAATATAAAATCATCTTTCGATTATTGATCTTAATGCCTTACATGAAAAATGAGGAAATATTCAACCTTTAAGGACATCAATTTTCTTTGTGAATGAATAATGTGTTGTAAATAAATAAATGTTTTCCTGAAAATACTGGCGTCATAAGTATTGGAACGCCCATGTTAAATTCCCATAGAGGAATTTTATTTGTATATTTAAAGGCTAGTTATTTCATGGATCCAGGACAAATATGCACCCTGATAAAGTCCCCTGGGCCTTTGGAATCAAAATAACCCCACATCAACACTACTTCACCATACCATTTAATTCTCATTGAGCTCAATGCAATTCAAACCAGCTAACAGGCTGACTGAAATAAAACCATGTCAATCTCTTAGTATGGTGAAGGGTAGGCCTACACAGTAAAAAAAATGGGGTGTTGATATTGCAGAATAAAGTGATTTAAACCCAGATTGAGTATTTTCAACATTTTGGAGAGTAAAGTTGCTCTACCAAAGGAGTTAAAAGGGAGTGTAAAATTCTGCAGACATGCAGTGAAAATTTAACTCTACAGAGTGATGAATAGGCAACCCGGGCCGCTACTCTGCTGCTGTAGGCTATAACCGTTACTTACCACTTGGTTTGGCACGCTGGAGGATGACTGCGGAGTCTGATATTGTCGGGTGAGTAACAGTTCTATGTGTCATCAACAACAACTGGTCATTTTCCAACTTCACATAAGTCTGTGTTGTGTTGAGGTCATATTAATTACAAGCACCCTTCTCTATGTCGTCGATAAGTTCGTTATCAGCCAGCTAGTTCTAGACCGAGTTACTGTAGCTTTTTTGCTGGCAACTTGGGCAACGGTTCAAATGTTCGACATATCAGTTCAGACCAATTAGGCTATTGGCCGCTAGGGTGCGTCTAGATTTCTAGGCTAAGATTCTGGCATAAAGGCCAGATGATTTTAAAAATCTAACTAGGCTAGAAGTGACTTTAGGATTACTCATTCCTAACAAAGATGGAAGAGTAACAGTGGTAACACCAAGTTCAAAGATGTCATTGCACAACATGCGCCTACAGTAAACCCATTATAGGCTACTGACCACATTCCAACATGAGACACTGTCTCAGGAACCCTGCCTCACATAGCCTAACCCATCCAGGTGTTTGCCCACTAAATGCAAGAATTCAGTGCACAGTGCCCTAACCTAAATTGGGTTAATGTGACCTGCTGAGATAGCCTAGAAATCTAGACGCACAAATGCTGGCCTATTACGTGCAGAGGCAGTTTGAAAGACAACTGTTCATCCCACCCACAGGCTTCAACTCTGTGAATGGTCTGACCCCATAGCCTACATTTCTGTGTAGTTTGGCTTGCTACCAGAATCTAAGACTGAAAGACTAAATGGAAGGAATCATCCTGTAGGTGGCGGTAATAGGCTACACTGACCGGTGTCTAATCCGCCATAACCCTGAAGAAGAAGAAGAAGAAGAAGAAGAGGAAGTTACGGTCTTATCCGGGTTACAAAGTCATCGAAAGTGAAAGTCGAAAGTGCGTTGGCATAGGACGTCTGAAACCTAGAACAATTATTATTAGCAATATTTGCTATGGCTGAAACGGCAACGTTGTAGGCTACTTGCACGACTAGCTATTTTTTTTCTCGGCGGAAGCAACAGAACAGTTAATAGGCCTAGGCCTAGGCCTACTCATTTGACAAAACAACTCGTCGTAGACTAGATATCCCGGACCCGGGCTATGCCCGAGCCACACTTCGTTAGCTGAGGTAGCCTAGGCCTACTTTGGACCTTGCGTTTGACCTTGACGAACGTTCGCAAACATGATTTTCTATAAACGTTTCAGGCGAATTAACTCATTATTCTATATAATTTTGAGCGATATAAGCACCAAACGGCCTCCAGTGCCTACTGCGCTATAGTTTTCCATCAACAAATTGTAGCGAATGGAACACTCCAGCGAATTTATAAAAGGTAGGCCTAGCCTAACCTACAGTACACCAGAGCCTACATGCATCTATGGCTCTGACCTATGATGCTACACTATTTGGATTTATTGTGCCATTATTAGGCTACATCATCACTTAAAAACAATTGTTAGGTGAACGTATGCGCGAGACAAAATTCAGATATAACGATAGTGAACATTCTTAGCAGGCTCCAAACCATTTCCATCACATTTATAGACTTAACTCTCGTTAATCACGACAAAACCAATGTTACAGCGATTAATTTTCCATCACGTGTCGCACTAACAGTTTGATGCGAATTAACTTTTTAATGAAAGAAGGGCTATTACAATCAAAGATTCTAGAACAGTTCCGCTCTAGAATCTTTGGTTACAATCAGAGCCATGGCTCTGGTTAATGGAATGTTTGTCGTTCGAATGCACATGTTAAGAGGAAATATGAAAGTTCGTCACATTTTAGCTCCGCTCTATTTAGTGGTGCTTTTGGCCCCCTCCCTGCCAAATTATTTCTGATTCATAACAGGCAAAATAGGCTATGGTAAATGTTGATTAGGCAGCTAAAAAGTAGATTACTGATTTTAAAACATAGGCTAGGCTACTCGAGTAGGATAGGCAAGCCTAGAAGTAGGCCTATGTCTACCGTTTAAAAAAAATGAATTTGAAGAATATGATACCCTACTTGTTCCTTGAAAAAAAATATTTCAATTATTCCCCCTTTTTACTTGTACGCTGTGTCACTTAACATTACTTTCTATAGCCTATTTGATAAATAATTTGCATTAGGCTTAGCCTACCTGTAGATATTCAGCTTGTCCTCCTCCAAGTCCACTTGCTTGTAATTTGCCTGGTTATCAAGCATTGTTAAGGCGGAGCAAGACCCTTCAGAGGCCTCCTCCTGAAAATCCCCTTAATGAAAATGGAAAATCCTCTTAAAGGAACACTTCAACGTTTTTTCATATTAAGAGGGATTACATAAACTACTCTATTATCAGCATTTTTAGATGTGTCTGTAAAAAACTTAACTGTTTGTATTTTCCTGTTATATAATTGTTTACCCAGACTCTCTCTCTCTCTCTCTCTCTCTCTCTCTCTCATTCAAATACCTTGTGTTCACGCACTGCTAAAATATACGAGATTGGCATCGGCATGACCATGTAATCCCAGTTTGCATGTGTTAACTCTGCACATTTGTTATTACTTTTCCAGACTGCCCGTCTCGCCATTATTGGAGGGACTACCCTAGAGGTGAGGGCCCACCGTATTATGGCACATATCTTATCAAATGAACTGGCTTCAGGACTGAACTGGGCCGGAAAGAAGCACAAGGAACCATCCAAACAAAAACGTCCCTGCCGATGTATGTTTGGTGAGTCCTGCTACATTTATAATCACCGTGATCAATTCTATAGACTGCAAGCCATAAGGCCTTTATAATCCACCACACCCCACACACCACCAGGAGTCTTAGCTAGAAATTAACACAATAATCCATCCTTTTGAATAAAATAACCTTAGTTTTCTTTAATGATATCCTAAAACCTAATTGCACTGCCCAATATTGTACTTCATTCACAGCACTTGCATCTTGTTCACAATAAACTCAATGTTCTTCCCCTTCTTCCACATTGCGCTGTCATCTGCAAATAACGCCACTCCATCTTGACCTTGCATGTCTTTAAATATCTGGTCTATCATTATTACAAATAATAGAGGACTTACAATGCTTCCTTGAGGGGTGCCATTTTCTGCTCTAAAACTCTCACTTAGTTCCCCATCTATTCTCACTCTCAACGTTCTTTCAGATAATAGAGTTCTGATCCACCGAAAAGTCCATCCCCTAACACCCATCTGGTTTAATTTAATTCATATTCCTTCTGTCCACATCCTATCATAGGCTTTCTTTTTGTCAAAAATTGCTGCCACCACAGTCTCTTTATTCACTTGGGCCTTTCTTATGGCATCCTCCAGGCACACCACTGTGGTGTTAGTTAGTTCTATTTCTAACATCATTCTATCAACACAGACGTTTACATCAATAGGCGTTATTAAATATTTGCCTCAGGTGTGCTGTGGAGTGGGTAAAACTGTTTTTAGTAACAGACGAAGAGACAAACTCTCACGCTTGCCATTTTCTGAAATTTGGCAGCCCTGCTAGAAGTGACTTTAGGATTACTCATTCCTAACAAAGCTGGAAGAGTAACAGTGGTAACACCAAGTTCAATGATGTCATTGTACAATATGCGCCTAAACCCATTATACTGACCACATGCCATCACTACGAGTCACTGTCTCAGGAACCCTACATGCCGCATATACCATTGACTCTCATTTTTTTTACCCGATACACTCATTCAGTTCTAACACTCATCCATCACTTCCTCTCACTCCTTCAGATTTGTTTTTCTTTCTGTCTTTATTTTTTTCACATAGCCTGCAGTGTTCTTATTCTGCCTCTTCACTTATTTACTTCTCATTCTGCATGTATCTTATTTGTATGTACATTAACTACATTATTTTATCCTGATCCTTCTCTTTCTAAATTACCTTTTTAAGTTAAGTTACGTTTTTATTGCCATTTCAACAACACGGTTGATAGTAAAGTGCCTTGATGTGTTCATCACAATACAGCACAGCACACGCAGCACAACACAAGACAACATATGATACAAAATACAACAATACATGAACAGTCTGTAACTGTAATAAAAAGAAAAAAATAATAAAAGTGCATCAGGATTGCAATCTGAGTGTGTTGTTTGTTGAGGGTTACTGTGCTAAGAGGTTCAGTTTCTATTGCATTCACATTGTATGTTCATACTCATTATTTACAAAGAGATTCCGAGTGTATTTAATTGTCTGACTAGCCCAGAAATCTAGACGCACCCTAGCCAAATCCAAATTCGCTGGCAGGTCAGGCAGGGTTCACCCAGCCTAGACTGATCCCACATTTTCTTCTGTTGTCGCTTTTGCTGCATACACTATATTGCCAAAAGTATTGGGTCACTTGCCTTGACCCCCCTAATGACTTAAGTGACATCCCATTCTTAATCCATAGGTCTTAATATGACTTCGGTCCACCCTCTCCAGCTATAACAGCTTAGCTTTTCTGGGAAGGCTTTCCATAAGGTTTAGGAGTGTGTTTATGGGAATTTTTGGCCATTCTTCTAGAAGCACGTTTGTGAGGTCACACACTGATGTTGGGTGAGGAGACTGGTGCACAGTCATGTTGGAACAGGACGTGAGTATCCAAACTGTTCTCACAAAGTTGGGAGCATGGAATTGTCAAAAATCTATTGGTTAATGTAGCATTCAGAGTTCCTGTCACTGGAACTAAGGGGCCAAGCCCAGCTCGAGGATGGCCCCTTCCAGCTCTGGATCTTTAGTCACCATGATACATGTGCTGTCACTAGCAATGGAGGGAGGGATCATGTCCCAATGCACATTTCATATGATTGCAATTCATCTACAAGAAGTTTAAATCAGTTCAGTAAAACAGTTCAACAGGTTCAACTAAAGGAACTGAACTGCTCTCAGTTTCCACATGACTAGAACCCAGTCAAGTTAAAAACCTTGAAACTGTCTCCCTGCCCTATTTCTGTGGTAACGCATGACCCTCTATCCCGGCCTGTTTCTCCTGTGATTTTCTGAGCACCAGACAGGCCTCTTCTGGAGCTGTGAGTGACAGTTACACGCCCTGGAACAGTATTATTATACACAATGACTGAATTCTGAATACAGACTGCTGATTCTGTTGCCACAGAATCTGTCATCATTAGCTGCAAAAAGAGATGGAGATGGATTAAATCACTTTATTCCACTGCTTGGTTTAATTCCTCATTGTCCTGCTTTCTATAAGGGGTGCATTAATGTTATTTGCACATATGAAGCAATTTGTTGACTGTATCACACCTCTATATTAATTCTCCAAACTCGTGAAGTTTAAATGAACTGTCACAATGCATCCAAGCTGTAAAATAGACGTTCAAAACACAGTAATGTTTAGCATATGACGGAGGTGGCTTTTAGCTAGTTGGATGGCAGTGAGTATGCTAAGTATGTAGCAAGTAGCAATGTTTCAAAAAACGTTCATCAGAATCCTGGAATATGCCCCCTTGACAACGGGAGAGATGGAACTAACAACTGGCTTTTGCGCATCATGTAAAACACTTGCTGTACAGACGAATGCTTCATATCTTTAATTAAAACGAGTGATGGGTGGAGATGAACAAAGCACTATGTGCATGTTATGCATGTCCAACATTTAATACTCCATGAGCTTTGATTATCTCAGGGTGGCCTCAGCACTTTATGCAACTTTTCAGTGTTCCTCTTTAAGGTTACAGAACCAATGAGCTTTTACATAATTTACATACAATAAACATGAATGTTCTTGGCATCTACATTCGAGGAGACATTTTTATCAATACAAATTTTAAATAAAAAAAATAAAAAAATTTTAAAAATATACACACTCAACATAAACATAATATGAAACAAAATTCACATTGCTTTTCATACACCTACTTGGCACTGGCAGAACTGGAAATGGAAAAGTAATGCCCGTTTAATAATGCCATCAACTATTGTTCACTTTGACTAAGAGCTCCCCCATATGGCTAACAAAGGTACAATAATTCACATACATTTTTAAGACACAGTAGTTCATTTTCAACTTTCATTACTTCTATGTATGGCTGATGGGAGATAGTGGCTGAATCCCAAAGTGAGCCCTGACGCCCTGACGCCCGGACTAAAGACTTACAGACTTGCTTGATCTTAGGCGCTAAGTGAGTGATTGTGTGAGGCCACAAGTGCTCAGATAGGTATAAATTGGGACAGCACTTCACAAGATCACATGTACCTTGGCAATGTTTGGCAAACACTTTGAACTATGGGTAATTAATTCCCTTTGGTGAAGTCTGCACCAATGCAGACTCACAGAAAGTACTCGGTAGTGTGTACTCAAGCCCTCACTCCCTTTGAAATGTGACATTGGGATAGCCCTACAGTAAGCCATTATGAATTTTGCAAGAATGTGCAGCAAAGTCTGTGAGTCTGTGCGTCCATACTTTGGAATTGAGCCACTATCGGTCATGCCATTTTACGTGTACATTGAAAAAATCCCTGATTCGTGCCAACCTGGTAGGGGCAGAACTGATGGCTCATTGTAGAGGTGCGATGACTTTCTCCATTGTAGTTGACGCTACTTTGGCACAAGACAGGCTATGTGTCAAAACGAGAAAAATGTTGCAAAAAATCAAAACATAAAAAAAGTGAAACATTCCCACATTGAAATCGTATTTTCCAGCATGATAAATACATAGCAAAGTAACTTTGTTCACGACCTGTCCCTCCTGACCTGACCTGTCTCCGCTAATTGCGCAGGCCACCTGTTGTCAACGGCACACTGCTTCTGCTGCTGCTTCTACACTGGTCTAAACCGATTACTCGTCACTGATCACGCCCAGATAGGAGGCGGAAGTGGGCACCATTTCATTCCATTGAAAACCCCCTTTATGATTTATCTTCCTTACTATACGATCTTTGGTAAAAGTCTACCGTGTGGAAGCACTTTCTAGCTGACTGTTATTGTGAGCTCCAGGAATAGGGCACCGTACAAAGTAGCAGAGCATGACAAGCACTGTGTACATGCTACAGTGTATGACACTCAATATAAATAAAAAACAAACAAAAAGAAAATAACAGGCATACTCTACATCAACCTTTGACATTCAGATGCTATTAGGTTAATACTGATTGATAGAACAGAACTCTAACAAGGGAAAGCCTTTTACACAATATGAGTGAGCCCATGCAGGGAACCAAGGCCACATAAGAGGCCACCTCGGCATTCAGTGTTCATGTTGGTAGTCACAGGGAAACCGGAGGAAAAGGAAGAGGAGAGACGACACTCAATAGCGAGATGAGCCAAGCATTACGACACTACAACCACCCGCACCATGTTCAAACAAGCGAGGTTGTATCAACCTTGTATCGGGCCTCTTGTAAACATGTGAGAACATTCAACCATCTACAGCATATAAAGAGGTGATGTGTAGTCTTCCTGAATCTCCTAAAATATGTAACGATCTCTGGTTTAGTGGACGACTGGATGAGATGTACTGTAGGACCTCCAGTCTGTAGCGGGTTTCCTCATTCTCAGATATACTGTAAGTCACACTATAATGGTGTTGTCAGCAAACTTCATGCAAAAATGGAGTGCAGCATCCTCTGTAGATCTGTTTTAGTAAGGTAAATGATAAAGCAATGTCATAATGAACAATATATTTTGTACACTATTTATAGAAATAAAGCCATATTGTGAGATAATGTTCACCATTTCTTAAAGATGAACCTCTAGATACTGAGTCATCACACATGTACTATAAGCTCAACCTACTGTAGGCTGCGTAGGTTTTGTGTTGTTCCAGCTAACATTTCCCTTTAGCTATACAAAAAGATATAGTTGTCCGCACACCAGTATATACAGTATAACTCCCAGTGATGTTTATTGTCAAGCAACGTTTCGAGCCACTGGCTCTTCCTCAGGCTTATCAGAGCCAGTGGCTCGAAACGTTGCTTCACAATAAATATCACTGGGAACTATATACTGGTGCGCGGACAACTTTATCTTTTTGTATAGCTTACATCTCTTGAAGATCCTGCACCCAGTCACATTTATTTTCCTAAACTAAGGATGTGCGTGGGTACTCAACTTTTTATAACATTTCCCTTTAGGACAACAAACAAAATCTCAACATTTCAGCTGAGATGTTACTTACCATCCTGCTGTTCTGGAAACGGCTACACAGGCCTTGTCATCTCCTAGATGATCCTGTCCCAATAGCTGTCACAGTCACTGCATACCAACACTTTATGATTCCCAATTTGTTCAGTTATTGCACTGCCATCAGGATCGCATTATGATTCCACTGTAAAAACACTCAAATAATTTGAGGTTCTCTTATTAGATTGAACATTTAATCCCTGAACAATAAAAGATGCTCCTGTAACACCTGTTTCTGTCCTTTGAGCTGTCAGTAAAAATTACCTAGATTATGAATGCAGACTGCATGGTGCTTGATAGGTCCCTTTCCACAGGTGTAGAAAATCAAGCACCTATTATGAATGCAGACTGCATGGGGCTTGATTAACCCACTGTGGAAAGGAACCGGATGAAACCCATGAATGTAATAAAGCGTATTTCAGACATTAAGATTTCCAGCAGATATAGAACTCAGATGTGTCTTTACTGTGAAATAATGCTGACATTTATCAAGATCTCCAGTAGAAGGCCCCTGCTGTGGCGCAGTTGGCTGGGGCACCTACACCATACGCCGGCAACCCGGGTTTGATTCCCGCGCCGGGGTCCTTTCTAGTTCCCACCCCTGCTCTTTCTCTCCAATTCATCTCCTGTCACTCTCCACTGTCTCTATCATAAAAGGCATAAAAAAACGATCTCCAGTAGATATAGAACTACGACACACATCAACAGTAAAACGTTTGTAAGACCAAGACATTTAAAATGGAACGTGATGTAATTAAGCTGCTCAATCTTTTTCCAGCCGGAGATGTAGGCTACAGTATGTGTGCTGGGTAAAGTCTTTGTTTTGTCTATTGAGAACCCCACTGAAGGGCCCTTTTGTGGACTCTGTTTACAGCCTAGTCAAAATCTACTTCAAACAGTACAACTTTAATACAAACTTCACAAATTAATACATTTTTCCAATACTTACTCATCACAGAAAATAAACCAAATGAAACCTATTACTGTACATTGGAATTTACTAGAGTAACACACACATTCAAATACGTAAGTACTATACAGTCTAGTAAATATTCAGTCCACTCTGTCACAACAATTAGGCCACATATTCTCTTGCATATATCTTGCAAAGAGCAACACAACTACAGTAGCTGTATGGATGGATACAGACTGACTGCAGACTGAATGATATGGGTGGGTGTCTCGTTTAGGTGCACTGGTGATTTCACACTAATGCAGCTCATTTCTAATAGTTGTCAGCAGATGTTTAGCTTATGTTTACTATATGAAACCAATAACATCTGGGCTGTTCAGATGATATTAGCGTATTTTGCAAATGAATGAAAAATGAGTGAACCACCTAATGCATTTGTAGGAGATCACTTTAGCTTTGGAGGTGATGATAAGGACACGGTGCATCCCAGCTTCATTAACATAATTCTCAATACCAATTTCAAGTTTTTGCCTGCAGTGGCACAGCACCTACTTCAGAGAATCAGTTTGGCTTATAATCAAATGTGCGACCTCTTTGAAAAGCTGGGACTCTGTAGTTTCTTGGAAGAAATAACAGAGTGACTGTGTGAAGTACTGACACCGACTTACAGAGGCTAGAATATTGTTTTGTCTTTCTGAAAATCTCTGCATCTCTGAACTGACCACTTTTCAACCCTCTAGGTCATTTGCTGACTTAAAAACATAACTGACTCCTAACACCAAGTTGTGTGCAAAAGCAGACCAATAGAATGAAAATATGAGTATGTTAGACCATTATTTGCGAAGCTATGATCATGCGTTTTGTCATATCCCCTATGGAAACTCCACAGGACGTTTAGTTTAGTAGGGATTCCGATATGGAATGATTGAACTACACAAAATGTCTTTAGTAATTGTGAAAAACTATACAGACAACACAGTGCTCACTGATAATTTCTGTCCATTATTATTGTGCACTGTCCAGCAACATGTTTACACTCTGGACTAGCTCATGGTCGTCACATCATTTAATGCAAGTATGATCCATTTTGAGTCGTGTTTGACATTTCTCCTTTCTTTGTATTTACCTTTTGCCATCTTGCCACTTGTGCATCACCATGCAAAATGTTTTACTACATGAGAATGTGTTTAAAGTTTTGCAATACACAATGCAATTTTGTACATGTGTAAACGGTTTAAGGGTTTGCCAAAAAGGTGATCAATGCAAGAAATGTTTCATACAGAATGGTTTAGAGAATAGTTAAGGATTTTAGAAATGGTGAACAGTTGTGTGAGGGTGTGATGGGAAGAGGCACATCCCAAGTGTGAGCCTATGCAATTACTTTATGAGGATGACAAGGTCACAGGAAAAGTCAAATCATGAATTCCCCTTGGTTCAAAATAAGTTTATTCATACAGTAGGCCTACTGTACATTTCAAACACTTAAGTCAGCTTTAAGTGCATTGGTCATTTCCTACCCAAGGCACGAAAGGCTTACCGGAGTAATTCTTCAACTTAGAACCAACAGAGTGCATTTAATTGTATTAACATATCTCTTCCATTTAACAATACCATAACTTTGCAGACTCAGTGTAATGTTCACTGTGGTGGCTGAAATGCAGAAAACAAGTTTTACTCACACACCAAAAGCTTGTGTAGTCTGTTTATTGACCGATTAAAAGCTACCATACGTTGCCAAAGCCATCTGCCAAATACATACATGTAGGCCTCAAATCAGTTGTCTGTGACATAATGAATGCCAAGAGGTTGGCCTATAGGCTTATTTAAAATCAATATGGAGTTTTGGAAGCAATTCCTGTAAGAACACTTCAGATCATCTTGCTGCAAGTATACCCTATGATTTAGCACACTGGGCTATGATTATTGTATAGTGGATGTTATTGCTGTTTTAACAGTCCATTTAGAAAAATCTCCTATTAATAACAGGGCACATATACATAAATCATTCAAGATGATTCAACAGGGCACACATAACAAATTGCTTATATTACAGCGTTAACCAGCTTTGTTTAGTAGCATGGGACATTTAACAATCCCAACAGTGTTATTAACAATCTTAGCAATGTTCATCTCTCCACATAAATGTGTACATGTATATAACAACCGTGGACACTTGGACCTGGATATGGTATGGACAGTTAGATTAGCAATAAATTCTGAAAAGCACACATATTTTTTTCATTGTTTTCAACTCTAGTTTCAGATTACACTACTAATTATTCTTATTATTAAATGCAAAATATCAATATTTCATAACTGTTGTATAGCCTAACTTGGATTCCTGAAGTTAACATCTGCACACAATCATATAACTTGGCATTAATTTGCACACAAAGTTTGAGTGGAAGAGTTTATGCCCTATGCAGATTTCCAGACCCTTTTCGTATCCGGTCTTAACTCTTCGTATTTTGGTTAGTGAACAGTTAATTGCTTGTACATGTTGGTCCACAAAATAGTTCAGTCATGATTATCACCATCTTCATCTGAGCTGACCACATCAGAGGATTGGGCCACTTTTTCCACAATGAAGTCTTTTTTGAAGAATGAATATGAAGGAAAGGTGGGCTCATTCTAGGGGCCTAGGAATTATCCGGAGTAAAATGCACTTTAGATCAATTTACGGATGATTGGGATACATAAGTCGAGTTGACATCAAATCATGTCATTCAGATGTGTTTTGAGAGAGTTCGATTTTACCCTTTTTAGCCAAAACTCGATAGCCTGGAAGTGACCCGGGCATGTCCTTTGGCCGCGACAAAACGCTATTTTTATACCTCTTCTACTGTTCCAAACAACATTACACTGTAGTGAGCAGAGGGTCCCTAAAGCCAAACCGAAGTATCCCGAGGTCTTTATGTGGTCGGATAGAGAGTCCAGAATGACTTTCATCAAGCCAGTATACTTTCCAGAAATGTTGCTGCTGCAGCTGGGGAACATTTCAGCAACATTTCCGGAAAGGTAGGCCTACTGACTCGATTAAATTCATTCTGGACTCTCTATCCGACCACATAAAGACCTGGGGATACTTCGGTTTGACTTTAGGGACCCTCTACTCACTACCACGTAAGAGTAATGTTGTATGGAACTGTAGAAGAGGTAGGGGCCTATAAAAATAGCGTTTTGTAGCGGCGAAAGGACATGCCCGGTTCACTTCCAGGCTAACTAGTTTTGGCTAAAAACGGTAAAATCGAACTCTCTCAAAACACATCCGAATGACATGATTTGATGTCAACTCAATGTATGTACTCCCAATCATCTGTAAATTGATATAAAGTACATTTTACTCTGGATCTTTAACTACATCCAGATGTTGCAAATATTGATGTGCTACATTCAGAGATAGGCTATGTTTGGAAATCAAAAAAGAGAGAAGAGACTAAGGCACTCTGTTTATAGAAATTTTACTTTTGTGGACATATTCAATCAGAAGACGTATAAAATGCATCACTTTGCCAATTGCAACACAAAATGCGTGGTCTACCGTCTTGAATGCCCCCGTGGCCACTTCTATGTTGGCAGGACCAAGAGGAAATTCAAGGATCGGCTTGGAGAACACAAGACTGCAATTCGCACGAGAAACCAAAGCTACCCGATGGCTGTTCACTGACTATGGGGAGGCGGGACATGGAAGTCCCTCATCATTAAGAGCAGTTGTCCTAGAAATAATTCCACATCACATAAGAGGGGGAGATAGGATTAAAAAAACTCTTACAAAGAGAAACATTTTGGATAGTAACCTTACAGGCCACCAAGCGGAGTGAATGAGGAAGTGGACTTTCTACCATTCCTTTAAAAAAAGAGAAAACCAAATAATTCTTTTTTTCTTTTTTCTGCTGTGTCTGATGTGGTGAAAAGTGTATATTTCCTTGTTATGCTTCATGTGAAATGTATTTTAAACTTAACATAGACAATTTACTGTGTGGATACAATGTTTGAGCTGGTGAACGAGTGTTTGTTAGATTCAGCACCGCCCTTTGGATGGTCTTTGCTGACACCTGTAATATATTCCTGCTAATTGATCACTGACTGAACCCAGACGAAGACGTAAGTCGAAACGCGTCGGTTTGTTTGCCTTGCAAAAAAGTAAAATTTCTTCACAGAGTGCCTTAGTCTCTTCTCTCTTTTTTGATTCTTGACTGAACCCACAACAGACTAAAGAGCACCTGTCTATTTCTGACACGAAAGGAACCCTGCAGCGCCTCTGGTCCTTTTTCATATGTTTGGAAATGTTTCATAGGTCATATAAATGAAAGACAAATAACAGATTGTATAGTTTCTTCGCAGCATCTCTTCAAAATCATCATTTGTTTGTTAGTTTGTTGTATGTCTTAACTGAGAATTAATCAATTCATAGGTCAATACTCTTACAAATACAAGTCATTATTATGGTAAATTTGAGAAATTGTGCATTGTTATTTTCTTTATTTATGCAGTACGTATCAAGATGTTTTCTTTTCTGACCAAGCCTTTAGAACTGCATTGATTAATACAACCTTTCGAGCGGTTTTCTTGAATCTATCCAGTTTTTGTTTTACCATTCGATGCTCTTGTGGCAATACATTTTCTCCTCTTGCAATTTTATCCCGAATTTCAGCTTCTTGTTTCATTTTCTTCAGTCTATCGATTCGGTCTTCAGATCCTGACTTTTTCTCATCCTCCTCTGTTCGGATAAGTATTTCAATGTACTCGGAGGTTGACATAGAACTTGGCTGCAATGCAATCTCATTAAGTCTCTTCAGGCAGTTAGAGGATAGCTTGATCAAATACATCAGTTTGTCCTCAATCACATGAAAATCATCCTCTAATTTCTGTAACATCTGCTTGGTGTCCATGAATTTTCCTTGTGCTTCTATGAAGTTTTTCTTCAATTCTTCTATGGTCTTTTTCTCCATATTTGACTTGTAAGTCCACAAGGCTTTCTCAATCAAATGCACAGATGAAAGACAATTTTTTGGACAGACTACACACTTCCCATTCCCATCCATTACAGCACATGTGCTGACATCATCCTCCAGAGGAAGGTAACAACCAGAATGGCATGTGAACAAACAACTATTACAGTTTGTTGCGAAGAAATTTACGTTGCTCCGAATAGCTGTCAGTACCTCTACTTCTGTCTCAAAGTTCTTGTTTTGTTTCATCATCTCATCCTCATTCTCCAGGCACTGTTTGAAACTTTTGATCTCATTGAGCTTGGCAAGCCCTGCTGCAATTTGAGGAGTCAGTCTTGCAGTGGCATTCTCAAGACGTTCACGTTCTTCTAGAACTTTTTTTGTCAAAGTGAGATCTTTGCCCTCTGTACTACCGAGGCCCTTGAAGAACAGCTTCATCTGTTTGAAAGTTGTTGACCAGACAATGCTCTTAATTTTCTCCTCATTGCAATCATCATCTTCGTCTTCATCTGAATCATCTTCATCAGTGTCTCTGTCCATATTCTTTTTCTGCACATATACAGCAGAGTTGTTAAACTTAAAGTGGGTGGGCTGCCCTTTCTTGTTCTTTTGGCATGGAAAGTCTGCTGCCTTAATTGCTTCTAAAACTGGGATTTTGTCACTGTCAACAAATGTCACAAGAACCATAATGTTTTCTCCAATGTCCTTTCCAAAAATTGACAGGACGGAGTCAAATATGTATTTCTGGGTTGCAGTGAGACGGGGAAGAGATGCCTGAACAACAAGGCACACAGCATCTATGTGATCAACCCCTAAAGGGCTGCAAATGAACTGTTTAACCTGTTCTGAGATCAATTTGTCTTGGGCCATTCCTCTGGGGTCCCCAAATCCAGGTGTATCGATAATTGTGAGTGAGTATGGGATCTGAAAGCCTGGTTGGTTATAGAGCTCATAGGAATTGACCACAGATGTCTGGCTTTCAGCTTGTGTTCGATTAGTCACCTCGTGGATTAATTTGTAGCGAAACTGGTCCTCCCATTTGACCCCCAGAATGTAATTTATCATCACATTGACAAGAGTTGTTTTTCCTGCACCAGTAGATCCCAGAAGAAGAATCACTTTGTTTTTCACATCTTCCACCTTTTTACCAAACATGTATTGAAAGAAATCCACATTCTCTCTATATTTTTGTTCCAACTCTACTTGATATATAGATGGGTTGCCCTTTTCCAGACAAAATGATTGTTGCAAAAATCGCTCACTCTTGCCCTGTGCTGATTTTTTTCCCTCAGACTTAGCATCAGGTCCTGATGTTGAAATAGTTGTTTCAGGACTTGGCAGACTCTTTCCTGATTTCCCTGTATTGGCCAAAACACGGATACTGTAGGTGGTGTTCATCTTCAGTCCGTCCAATGTACATTCCCTACTAGAGACTTTCTCACACTCCCATTGTTTGCTCTTTGTATCATCTTCCATATGCTGTCGATATTCAACGTCATAGCTGATGACCGATACATCATCTCCAACTGCCGTGGGGATATCCCATGTAATAGTAATGCTTTCAGCCCCTGATCTTTTCTCATTTGGTGGGCCTGGAGGACTGCATGGACGTGTTCGAATGAACTCTGTTGCATCGCTAGCGAGACTCACACCAGGTCGACACACTGCCTTACAACTAAATCGATACTCTGTATGAGGGTGTAAGCGGCTAATAGTAAAGTCTGTTGCTTTTCCATCAGTGCCTATTTCTTTCCAGTCAGAGCCCTCAGAGGTCTGGTACAGAATGCGATAGGAGACCACAAAACTTTCTCCCATGGCAGGAGGGTTGATTTCCAAATGAACACGATCATGTGCCAGTTTCAAAACAGTTGGGCTAGGAGGCTTGCAAGGCAGCAAAAACTGAGCATCAAGACATGTCCCTTTCGCATACACATGAATTGATGAGGCTGTGATGGACTTGTTTGGAACTGATGCTATGCAAAACTCAATGTTTTCCCTGTCTCTGTTGGACTGCATGAAATCAATGAACAGGCCAATGCTTTGCCTTGTAAGAGTGGTCACCTCCCCAGAACGAAACCAATGTTCTTGTCTGCTGGCACTTTTGGCTTCATAAGATGTGTCAGAACCAGAACAAGTGGACTTAGTCTCATCCTTTAGATAGTTTTCCAAATCCTGTAGAAATTTGCCATCACCACTAAGCGAAGAGAACACAAAAGCCACAACAAAGTCATTTCTTGAATGTAGGACAACGCTATCCAGTTCACTGCTGGACTTAGTCACCTTGATTTCTTTCATAATCTCAAGGTAGGATCTGATAACATTGATCTCACGTTCTCTGTCACTCAGATATTCTGTGATTAAAGCACTCTGGAATGGGGATCTCTCTTTGCTCTTCAGAGTAGTTACCAACTCTTGCTCCTCTGTTCCTCCTCCACGAATAGCGGGAAGTAATTGACAAAGCTTCTTTTGAAACACCTTCTTGTATTCGGAAATCAGGCCTTTGAATTTCCTAAGCTTGGTTGTAATCTCTGAGAAGAGGATGGCTATCTCATCTTTCATCAAGTCTTGGCACTGAACGTCAGCCTCGTCTATCTCATCAAGGATGTGCTGAGACTGGCGCACCAGACCTATACTTATCTCCCTAACAAGTGTGGCTGCAGCAGAGTCCACATTTTTGAGGGGATACAACCACACTCTCATGGGCACAGCATGTTCCCCATTTTCCCCAAGCAGTCGTGGAAGGTGTGAGTACACTTTGATTGCATCTTGAAAACTGACTGGGTTATTCTCCAATGCAAAATCACCATGGAATGTACAGTTGAATTTGTCTGCTTCTTGTTGTTCTGTTTCAGTCATCTTCAAGGATGCCTGTCCCTCAATAGATACCATTGGTATCACTTTGATTGTTGCCTGCAGACTTCCTTGAATATCCTGATGATTTTCATTTGAAGAGACTTCACGATCAAACACAAAGAAGGCTTGAGCACCATACAATATCGCAGTCACCACATGTGTGGCAGATCCTTCTTGAAAGACATTGCAATGTTTGACATTTCCCATCCCTAGATGTTCCATGGTAAGCTGCTCAAAACGTGTGGTAGTGTGGTACTGAAGAGTAACTCTGGACTGATTTTTTGACTTTTTCTTGTCATTCAGAAACTCTGCAGAGCCTTTTACACTCACTAACCCACCCAGAAAGCTGGCCTCAAGAGAAGCAGACACATGTAGAGCCTCTGCCTTCGCCTCCGTAGAGTCTGAGGCAATGATCTTGAACTCAGTGTTGGGCTGTGAACATCTACTGATGTTCTTCTGCAGCATGTCAGCATCCCAGAGAGTAATGCCTGCATTTTAGAAAAGATGTTGATATCAGTGACAACATTTCATTCTTGAAAAACCTGAATTATGGTATGCTTGAAAATATTTGTGCATCATTAAATGTTTTGAGCTGCCGTGACATTCTCAACTGAGTAAAAATATTTTCCATTAGAGAAGCAATGCTCTTTTCTGTTTGGCTGGTAGGGCTATTAATTCTGTAGAACTGGACCTGTGAAATAGATCTGGTAGAACAAGTTTAATCACCGTTCCATGTCCGTGCTCTTTTGAATGGATACTATACGCATCATGAAATTCCTTGCCTCCGCCGCATCCATTAATTCCATATATTGGAATGCCTCCGTAGCCATTATCCCTTATACAGTACGAGGTGCAGTTTAGGTTTATCGTCATCAAGAGTGTATGGATCAATATACCGTGCTTATTTTACTTAACACATCAGACTTCCTTATTAGTCTTGTTATGTAAGGGATAACGGCTGACGAGGTGACCGGTTCGATGGAAATAATGGCTAGGTGGAGGTCTAGAACTCCGGCGACGTGCGAAGCACGGAGACGGAGTTACCTCCGCCGTGCCATTATTTCCATCGAACCGGTCGACCTCGAAGGCCGTTATCCCGCTTATCTCCCGTTTGTATTCATAACCTGTATATTTAGAACATAGTTTTATTCCACCGTTGCGTCCGTTAACATAGCTAAAACTGTCTTGACTGTGGGACTACTTTCCGCCACATATCAACTTTCTACTTGCAGGGCAAAACTGCCGTTACTAGTTCTAAATGGATGGTTGCTATCAAAGATTCTAGAACAGAGCAAGATGGATCACTGGCCGGAGAATACGTTGGATTTTTTTGAAGTACATTCTAACGCTCCATGGGCGCCATTTTGGTAAGCCGAAAAGTAATAAATCGTGCCTTTCACACGGCCAGATCATTACCGAGTAACAAAACAAAACAAAAAACAGCTGGCAACGGCAAAAACAGCTGTTGAGGTGGATTTATATGATTGGAACTGTGTCAGAAATGTTGCTGAGCTTACCAAAATGGCGCCCTGTACCGTACTTCATTCTTTTGACGCAACTGATCCATCTTGCTCTGTTCTAGAATCTTTGGTTGCTATGGCCAAAGGCCAGTCGTTAGTTCTAAATGGCTGGTTGCTACGGCCAAAAGTCGTTAGTTCTGTCTCTCCTGTTGTCAAGCAGGCATATCCCAGGATTCTGATTAACTTTAACTTTGAAAGATCGCTACTTTTATAGCCTACATGGCATCCAACTAGCTACAATCCACCTCCGTCATATGCTACAATGTTACTATGGTTCTGCACGTCTGTATTTCAGCTTGGATGCAACGTGACAGTTCATTTAAACTTCGCAACGAGTTTGGCGAATTAATATTCAAGTGTGATACGGGAACTAGCCTAGCCTACTTCAAAGGTAGCAGGTTATACGAAGTTAATGGCCACCCCATCAGCCAATCAGAGAAGAGAATTTCATTGTTGAGGGAGATAAAAGTAGTTAAACAATACAAGGAAGTTGGTAATGTAATCGTTACCAGCATGGGTTTGAGCCTCTTTGCTGTTATGCTTGACTCCTAGTCCGAGCTACTGTAATTTGGAGGTTCAAGCTTTGGCAAGTGAAACGCAGTGAACTGCACAATTGCCACATATAGGTTGCATTGGTGTCATGACCAGATACGAGTTTACTGTAGCTCCATTTTCTTGATTGTCAGGCAAGCTCCAGCCAATCACTGTGCTTGAGTATTCTATAAAGTCAGACAGCTGTTTACACCCAATGCCAAGTGCATGCCTGATTTCCTGTTATCAAACTTGACTCCAGAAGCTGTTGTGCTGGTTCGTCTCTGTCAAATACCAGCTCACAGTTTGCCTGTTGGTCTTCACTTCTTTTTAGAAACTGAATTTAATCTAATAGACACTTGTTTCAATTATGTATGACATGACTAAAGTTAAATTTAAATCTCTCACTCTGGCCTATAGGACACTGACTGGATCTGCTCCCAGCTACTTCAGTTCTTTAATCACGATGTACATTCCCAACCGCCCATTGCGATCTTCTGAGGAGCGTCTGTTATGTCGACCAACCATACATGCTAGGTCAAATTGTAGATCCTATTCTTCAGTGGTTCCGTGTTGGTGGAATGAGTTGCCCAGTGCTCTCCGTTCCAGCAACAGCTTTGGATCTTTTAAGAGGGGTCTTAAGGCATATTTATTTAATATGCACTTAGTCCTTTGAGTTTGTGATGTGTTATGGTTTGTATAATAGTATTGTTTTGTTATAATTTGTCTATTGATAGAATTTGAAATTTATTTTGCTATTGTCCTTAAATTTAGCCATACCATGCTTTAGTTATTATTATTATATATAATTAACTGAGTGACTTATTTGATTGCTATTCTCATTTCACTGTTTTATTTCTCATTAGGTTAGTGCTTAAAATTATTGTTTTACTGATAATATTACTATTCTCCCTAGTTTGTAATTGTTCACTGTTAATTTAATTTGTATTGTTATTTATTTGTATGTCGCTTTGGACAAAGGCGTCTGCTAAATAACCATAGCCATAGCCATAGCCATAGCCATAGCCATAAACAGAACATGTTATTAACTTTGTGAAGAGTCTGGCCTCTCATGATTTGGAAATGTTTTAATGCCTAGCAATGGGCATATACTTAAAAATCATTGGCTCAGCCTGTCCAATCACATTGATTCTTAATTCTTACGCAGTAACCTTAGCAGTCTGATAACAAACATATTAGCCATGATCTCTTTGGAAAAGATTGTAAAAGAGAATAGCCTATGATATTCCAGAAATGTCATAACCTGTGGAAGCCTACAGTATATGTAAGGGATAATGTATAGAACGCCGGCCTTTATCGGAAAATAATTCCCGACAGGACGGACAGAACCCCGACGCGCAGCGGAGGGGTTTTGCTTCGTAGGCTACTGAAGGGAATTATTTTCAGATAATGACCGGCGTTCTATACATCAGTGGTTCCCAAACTTTTCTGGCTTATGGCACCCTTAAACATACAGTACCCTCCAGAATTATTGGCACCCTTGGTAAAAGTTGACTAAAAATAGGTATAAAAATAATCTTTAGGTGATTTATTGTACTCCCACAATGAATACAATGTGGAAAAATATACCCTGCAAGGCAAGCAAATTTATTCTGAGAAAAAGGAAAATCTCATAAAGAAATAAATATTTTTAACAAAAACAGCTTGCTCACAATTATTGGCACCCCTGAAACATATTACGTACAACATTTAACAGGAGCATTTTCCTATGTAAATGCAACGTTTTAAAGTAAATCAGAGTGTCTGTGAACTTTCAGACGTAGTTCATGACATTCTTTTTCACTATGGGATGAAAATGAAGTCACTCGGAGGCTAAATCCTCTAGTCATTTTTCAACATTGGAGAGACAAGAGAATACACTAAATTGAAATAAAAATAAATTGTGTTGACATTTGTAAGTAAGAGAATGTCTATGGAAACTAGGTATTTTGTTGAAAATGCCTATATTTCCAGTTAAAATGATGAATAAAAGGTTCTAATCATCTGGAAATGTGGCAAACATGCTTGGACAAAGACCCATGGCTATTTTGCTCCCACGCACAGTATGGAGGATGGTATGATAGGCAAAAAAATCCATAAGAACCACTGTTGAGAGTTACAGACAAAGCTATCATCTTGGGGTCACCAAGTCCCCCCCAAAAATCTTCAAAAGTGACCTCACTGCTAATAGATTATTTATACAGCATGTCAGGTTAAAGCCAGTAGAGTCATTTAATGAACAATGTAAATGGCAGGAATTACTGAATGGTACCATGACATGTCTGGGAGTGTGGTCTATTGTCAGATGAAAATAAAATGATGCTCTTTTGCTAAAAACACTTAAGGTGTCTTTGGCATACATAGAAGAATGACTATACTAAAAAGAACCCCATGCCTAATCAGAATTATGGTGGAGGGGCTGTGCTATTGTGGGGCTGTTTTAATTCCCAAAGGCCTTGGGAACCTAATTAAGGTGCATGGCATCATGAACACCAAGAAAAACCTGAACATTTTCAAAGGAAATCAAACAATCTCTGCCAAGGCCCTAAAAGTTGGTCATGATTGGATCATTCATCAGGTCAATTAACCAAAACAAATGCACAGATCAAAACAAATATGGTTTACTGAACACAAAATCAAGCTTCAGACATTGCCATAGCAGTCCCCTGATCTAAACTCCATAGAAAAACAGTGGGATGAGTCAACGAGAAGAATGCGTGGACCTAGCAATCTGGACGATCTGGGGAGGTTTTGTAAAGATGAATGGTCTTAAATCCCTTACTTTGTATTCTCAATCTTTATGGGGTGTCAGAGAAGAATATTACATGCTGTTTTATTGACAAAGGGAGGTTTAAGAAGGTATTACAAGTAGGGGTGCCAATAATTGTGAGTGACGTGTTTTTATTAAAAACATTTATTTCTTTATGAGATTTTCCTTTTTCTCAGAATAAATTTGCTTCCCTTGCAGGGTGTATTTTTCCTCATTGTTTTCATTGTGGGAGTACAATAAATCACCTAAAGATTATTTTTTAGACCTATTTTTAGTCAACTTTTACCAAGGGTGCCAATAATTCTGGAGGGTACTGTATCTCTCTCCATCCACGGCACCCCCATTTTTTTTTTTTTTTTTACTTTTCACTCAACCTCCTTTGTGCCATATTTGTACTTCATGCCATTTTCTTTAACCTTGTGATATGTTGGATAGGCCAAAACTGCTTTTATTATAGGCATTACTAAGATAAGGTGAAGTTAATATCTTTTTTTGTTTTATTCAAATGAACTACTTTCATTCAACTCATTTAATTGAACTTTTGAATAAAATGGTGAACAGGATAACTAGTCCATGGGCCAGATGAGATGTCGGTACCACTCAAGGTGGCAAAGGTTGCTTATACTTTTTGAAAACATACATGTCTGTAGTTAACATTTTTGTATGATAGCCCTTCTGGAGTCACAGCTAAATTAGGGTTATCAGCTGTTAAAGTTACCCTCCCCCATTGAAAAAACACATTTTGACACAGGTGCATATCTTGCTATTAGCCTTTGTTAAAGACATATTTACATATTCTATTTTATTATGTTTGGTATCAGTTTGAAGGGGACAATCTGAGCTTTCATTCAAGTCCTTTTGTGAACACTTTGGACAAGTACAGCCAACCCTGGAGCTCTTCAAACTTTTATTCACACACATTTTCCTGCCATTCCGCCTAAATCATATTTGTTCTTTTAATCCTGTGGCATCAGGGAGCATCAAAGATACAAAATGCAAACATTGCAATACTGGCATGACTCTAAGGATTCAGAAAATGTATCATTTGCCAATATTATCTCATTCTGAGGGGGTGATATTCAGCCTTATATCAGGCATGGCGTTTTTCGAAGAAAGCAGACCAAACAGTAAGCAGACCAAAGTCAGTAAGATTCACACTAATTTTATACATTTTTTGAAACAATGGGAATATAGCATAATCATTTTTCATTCAATTAACAACTATGAACAACCAACAATAGATTTTACATTTGTCAGGTACTGTGAAAATATCATTGTAGGCCTACAATGGTAATAATACAAACAAAATGATATGATGATAATAAAAGATTATACTACTAATAATAATAATGATAATAATACTAATAATAATACTAAACAGCCTTCAGAACATCAACAGTACTAAAACAGGTCATCATTTTCTGAATCTGACTCCCCAAGTTCAAATGAAGAGTTCTTTTCCAAAACGCTATATCCACCATTTTTAATTTTTTTTATTTTCATGAATTATTTTTTAAAAATGTTGTTTTCCAAGTAATTTCAGAGGAACTGTATTGGGTTATGTTTAGTTGATTTATCTTTACTCAATCAAAACAAAACAACTGCAGTTTTTATTGATATTACCTGAAATACACAATTAAATAACATTAATTATTAATGTTTTCCGAAATGGATTTATAGCATTTTGGAAAAGAGCTCTTCAATATTGGCTGTGACTCCTCAGCTTTTTGGTTGCTGCAGGTCTGCAACCTACACATGTCTGTGCAGGACAGTCCATTGGATAGGCATGTGCAACCTGGCAGTTTGCATGAACGCACACACTTGCACAAGAGCAGCTCCAAAACCACCTCTGGTGCAGGTGGAGAACGCATCCAGTGAATGGCCAACTTGCCATCATTGGCCATCCATCCATGCTGTGTTGGGCTTGGCACCATTGGAGATGTTTGCAGACAGCCCCTCCAGACTGCTGCTTGGTAGTTGGCCCATTTGATGTGCAGGTAAAGACTGTCTTTACATAAAGGCAGCTGGCTTGATTCAATTACTCCCTTTTTGGCACGAAACAGCTGGTGACGAAGTTCATTAATTTTACCTGTGCTGCTATTAGCTATGTACATGCAACAGGTAAACTGCTCAATTGTCTGGAAAAGATCCTCAACTTTCCCAGTTGACTCAGATAATCACTGACTTTGAGCCTGCATTAGATGCATGCAATGCATGCAGTAGCAAACGCGTGTCAGCTTCCTCATGCATTGAGTGCAATTCTGTTACTTCCTCACATTTCACCTTTGTCAGCTTGTAACAAGTTTCTTCACAGGTGATGAACAGAATTTTGCCATGCAGCTATTGTACTGTGGATGTTTCCATTCTTCCACCAGAAACTTGATGAGGGTGCTCTTGTTGGAGGAACTGCAAAGGAATTTCCGCCACTGTCTCACATAGTGTCCTCCTACCAAGGTCCCTGTGCTGGAGAGTGGAGTCTGCACCCTTGTTTACTTGTTCAGCATCTTCGATGGAAGTTTGACGGTAGACATTGAAAACAAAATCTAGCCTCTCACTTTGTGCACCTTCTTGCAGGACTGACATCATCACTGACTTTGCCACCTGTACAAAGGTTCTATTGTCGCCATTCATTTTTTGAATAAGTCTCATCCCATCGATGATGCAGGTAGATGGTGTTGGGATGTGTTCTGCTGGAGACACATTCTTCTCGAGTTCTCTAGCTAGTGCAGCTTTGTTGGTTTTTCGTAAAGTGCCATCAGCATTGGCCAGTGCCCATGGCAATGGGCCAAGTGGGTGAGCAAGAACATCCTTCATATTAACATTCCTGCATTCAGCCACAAGGATCATGTGGCTGAACAGGTTTCTGTCGGCCTTCAGAACAACATCTTGACCTTTCTTTCCATGAGATCTTTTTGTGTTAATATCAGAGAATGTTTTGAGGCGTTGCTTGGTCATCTTGTCAAAGATGTTGGGTCCTCTTCTAGTCTTGAATGTTAATATGAAGGATGTTCTTGCTAGAGAACTCGAGAAGAATGTGCCTCCAGCAGAACACATCCCAACACCATCTACCTGCATCATCGATGGGATGAGACTTATTCAAAAAATGAATGGCGACAATAGAACCTTTGTACAGGTGGCAAAGTCAGCGATGATGTCAGTCCTGCAAGAAGGTGCACAACGTGAGAGGCTAGATTTTGTTTTCAATGTCTACCGTCAAACTTCCATTGGAGATGCTGAACAAGTAAACAAGGGTGCAGACTCCACTCATGTCCACTATGTGAGACAGTGGCAGAAATTCCTTTGCAGTTCTTCCAACAAGAGCAGCCTCATCAAGTTTCTGGTGGAAGAATGGAAACATCCCCAGTACAGACAATTGCTGCATGGCAAAATTCTGTTCATCACCTGTGAAGAAACGTGTTACAAGCTGACAAAGGAGAAGTGTGAGGAAGTAACAGAATTGCACTCAAAGCACGAGGAAGCTGACACGCGTTTGCTACTGCATGCATTGCATGCATCTAATGCAGGCTCAAAGTCAATGATTATCAATGCTGAAGACACTGATGTCATGGTGCATTGTCTTGCATTCCAGACAGACATCACCTGTCCTATTTATCAGAAATGTGGAACACAGAATAGCACTCATTTTGTTGACATTGCTAAACTGATAGGCTCGATTGGATATGGCGTGTGTGATGGCCTAATTGGCCTACACGCCTTCACGGGCTGTGATACCGTCAGTGCATTTGCTGGTCAAGGCAAGTTGAAAGCCCTGAAGATGTTGAAAAAGGACACCTCATACCAAGACACCAGTCAACTGGGAAAGTCGTGGAATGTAACTGAGGATCTTTTCCAGAAAATTGAGCAGTTTACCTGTTGCATGTACATAGCTAATAGCAGCACAGGTAAAATTAATGAACTGCGTCACCAGCTGTTTCGTGCCAAAAAGGGAGTAATTGAATCAAGCCAGCTGCCTTTATGTAAAGACAGTCTTTACCTGCACATCGAATGGGCCAACTACCAAGCAGCAGTCTGGAGGGGCTGTCTGCAAACATCTCCAATGGTGCCAAGCCCAACACAGCATGGATGGATGGCCAATGATGGCAAGTTGGCCATTCACTGGATGCGTTCTCCACCTGCACCAGAGGTGGTTTTGGAGCTGCTCTCGTGCAAGTGTGTGCGTTCATGCAAACTGCCAGGTTGCACATGCCTATCCAATGGACTGTCCTGCACAGACATGTGTAGACAAAAAGCTGAGGAGTCACAGCCAATATTGAAGAGCTCTTTTCCAAAATGCTATAAATCCATTTTGGAAAACATTAATAATTCATGTTATTTAATTGTGTATTTCAGGTAATATCAATAAAAACTGCAGTTGTTTTGTTTTGATTGAGTAGAGATAAATCAACTAAACATCACCCAATACAGTTCCACTGAAATTACTTGGAAAACAAAATAAAAAATAAAAAAATTCATGAAAATAAACAAAAATTGAAAATGGTGGATATAGCGTTTTGGAAAAGAACTCTTCATTTGAACTTGGGGAGTCAGATTCAGAAAATGATGACCTGTTTTAGTACTGTTGATGTTCTGAAGGCTGTTTATATTATTAGTAGTATTATTATCATTATAATTATTAGTAGTATAATCTTTTATTATTATCATATCATTTTGTTTATTATTACCATTGTAGGCCTACAATAATGTTTTCACAGTACCTGACAAATGTCAAATCTATTGTTGGTTGATCATAGTTGTTAATTGAATGAAAAATGATTATGCTGTATTCCCATTGTTTAAAAAAATTTACAAAATTAGTGTGAATCTTACTGACTTTGGTCTGCTTACTGTTTGGTCTGCTTTCTTCGAAAAACGCCATGCCTGATATAAGGCTGAATATCACCACCTCAGAATGAGATAATATTGGCAAATGATACATTTTCTGAATCCTTAGAGTCATGCCAGTATTGCAATGTTTGCACTTTGTATCTTTGATGCTCCCTGATGCCACAGGATTAAAAGAAAAAATATGATTTAGGCGGAATGGCAGGAAAATGTGTGTGAATAAAAGTTTGAAGAGCTCCAGGGTTGGCTGTACTTGTCCAAAGTGTTCACAAAATGACTTGAATGAAGGCTCAGATTGTCCCCTTCAAAATGATACCAAACATAATAAAATAGAATATGTAAATATGTCTTTAACAAAGGCCAATAGCAAGATATGCACCTGTGTCAAAATGTGTTTTTTCAATGGGGGAGGGTAACTTTAACAGCTGATAACCCTAATTTAGCTGTGACTCCAGAAGGGCTATCATACAAAAATGTTAACTACAGACATGTATGTTTTCAAAAAGTATAAGCAACCTTTGCCACCTTGAGTGGTACCGACATCTCATCTGGCCCATGGACTAAACCTACTTGATAACCACCTGACCTCGGTGTGCAGTCTTAACCCATTTCACTGCAGAGGGCAGTGAATAACCGTGTTTGAAGGGGACGTGATTTAACGTAATTAACTATTTTTACGATCTATTTCAATACATCCGTCAGGTCTGGAGGCATCGTTTTTGCAGTAAGAGCCTCCCGATGCAACATGCAATGCGTCGCTACCATGGAAGGATTCTGTTGCATAGCTTTCGTTACAAAGCCTTTGACCCGACCTGTCATTGAGGCCGCCCCGTCAGTGGCAGTGCACACACTTACGCACATATCCCAGCTAAGATTATTGTTCCTTAAGTATTCATCTGTCACCCTGAATATCTCATCTCCGGCAGCATGGTTGGTCAGTTATCTGTAAATGTGTCCTCATCGACATCTCACGTTAGCGAGCAGCTGGCAAAGGCCACTAGCATAAATGGACTCGTATTTGAAGCGCAAACTTCCCCAATAGCCGTAGCCATCGTTAGCCCACGTCTCCCTGCAGACCAGGCATACTGGTCTGGTGTGGGACACGTTACCTCGCCAGCCCAAGTGAACCCATACTGGAGGTAGGAGTCGTTATGTTGCCTAACTTTTCTCTTTGCTGATTTCGTCTGGTCAGATTCCGAGGTCTGTCCCTGTGGAGGTGCATGGCGTTCTCTTTAAAAACCTATCCATTGCGCCTATAACTGAACTCCGCCATACGGAATGACGAACGAAGTCACCGAACAAACAATAAGTAGCCACTGTACCTACATACAGCACAGTATGATACAGTAAACTGTAGCCTATCGTTTGTGCTGCAAATACGTTTTTGCAATAAAATGAATTTTGAAATAGATATTATGCTTTTTAAAATTTCATTAAATTATCAAGCCTAGACAATTCCGCGGCACCCCTGAGCATGCGTCACGGCACCCCAGGGTGCCGCGGCACCCACTTTGAAAACCCCTGCTATACATTATCGCGCTTATTATATGGCTACTTGCCAAAACGAGAAAAGAAACTTATCTCAATGTGTCTTTAGCAATGACTTAGCTACCGTTTCGTGGCTTCCACTACAACTAGCGGAGTGAACCTCCCAGCTAACAATTTCTGGTTAGGAGAATGTTTTTAGAACGTTTTTTTCCTGGTTAGGAAAACGTTGCCTGAAAGTTGCGAAAGTTGCCACAAGGTTCCCCAGGAAAGTTTTCTTGACGAAAATACAACGTTTTTTTCTGGTTGTTTATTTTGGTTAGCAGAACGTTCTCCTACCCTTTAGGGAACTTTACAATATTTGGTTGCATTAACGTTCCCCTAACCTCCCAGCAACAAAGTGTAAAGGGGGAAAAAATATGTAGAATTATCGTGACATCCTTGCATGGCTCGCTGCACACTCGCCGTCTGCGACGACAGCCTATCTGTAACCTGGGAGAGCGAACGTCTCTGATGGCTAAGGCAATGACTATATATAGCGGTTACATGCTGCCACTCAGACATGCCACCACTACGACATGCTTCCATTTAGACATGCCTCTATTTCGACATGCTGCTATTTCGACATGCTGCCAATCCGACACATTTTAGTACCCCCATTCCGACAGTTTACAAATCCTATTTTTTTCCAAGTCAATTTAACGGACCCTATGAGCCCGACGGACGCAAATTGCATCAAAAAACACACCCATTCTTCTCTGTTGCATTGCTCCGCGATTATTAGTCACAGCGCATGAAAGGGCAGAACTGGGGCTTTCCAACGAGACTAGACACGTGTCTGTACGATCAAGTATGACAATAAAATGTAATCATGAATTTAAATCAAAGTAGGCCTATATCATATTTACAGTCTATTGCTCTGCGTTCACCCAAGCGGCCACGGCTCTCGCTTGGATTACTCCGGGACCAGGCATCGCACAGACATAACACGTATATCAAATGAAAGGGGAGAAACAGATCTTTCCATTGATACCAAACACATCGATCCTTTTGTGTTATAAAAACAGACGAAGTGACAAACAAATAAGAATGTCATATAGCTTCGGCTACCGCTATCGTTTGATTTAGCCTACTCGTGAAACCGTGGTCAAAAAGATATGGCTTGCATGTCAGATAAAAGAGGAGAGCTAGAACTATCCACAGATACCAAATACAACCTTCTAGGCCATAAAACAGACGAAGTGACAGCAAAATAATAACTTAATTTAGCTCCACTTAGTCCGCGAATAATGAGAACTTGCCATGTACAGAACTGCTTTCACTTCACGGAGTCGCGCACGCAACAGACACATAACCATATATCAAGAAGTCTTCACAATGACATTTTAAATGTGAATCTTTATTATTTTACACAATTGGATATAGTTATGACATTAATAGCCTATTAATGACCTCATGCCGGAATGGCACGTTGTTTGAAAAAAAAAGTTAAATACCGCCACTGCGACCATGAAAAAAAAAAATGTCGGAGTGGTGGGACTTTTTCCCATAAAGAGACATGCCTCCACTACGACAATTGGACGTCAATGTCGGAATGCTGGTATGTCGGAATGAACGGCGGATACCATATATAGCATATGAATCTTCACTTACCATTAGCTGCTTGCTGAACTGCGACGAATATGGCTGTGTCAGCTAAGTATTTAAATGCGGTTAGGTCTAATACTTTCTTGTCTACGGTGTCTTTTCCTATAATAAACGATTAGTCAGATCAAAATATAAGCAGAGCAGGCGCTAGCCTAACACACTGTTTCAACATTCAAAACTGGCTGTTTTTATTGCATCGTAGGCTATGCCATTAAAAGTCCTCGGTTCAGTATTATGATGGATTTTGGTTTATTTTGTTTTAAATTGGGACTGGGAATTGTGGGATAGGCTGAGTGAACAGCACAGTAACATAGGGAGGGAAAGTGAAAACCAGCGCCCCAAGTGGTTGCGTTCCTATCGAAGAGCAGCTCCAATGTTAAGTCCCATAGACCGACTTTTCAAAAAAATACTACGCAGCTGTTCCAGCGATCTTATCCACCAAAAATATTTTTCAGTCTTCATACTGTAATAATCTACTAACTGTGAAAATATCAGACCCTATTTCGCCTTAATAAAAAAAAACGTAATTGCTCGTTTCATTTCATAATGGACTACAACTTCAAGTGACGTGACACCCTTCCACGACGTTACTCGCCTAGCATGGTTTGTTTATTAGCCTGTTAGCTAGTTGGTTAGTTAGTAGACAATCACACTTACTGCCAGCTCTTGTGTGAGTAGGAGCACAACACAAGTTGTCCCAACATAAAGGTAATTACCACACGGTTTACATCGCTCTCTGTCATTACAAAAATATGTAAAGCCAGTTCAGCAAATTGCCGTTTTGATCAGTTGGAGATGAAGCGCCCAAACTGGTGACGTCAAATGCTACTGTAGCTAGTACTGTAGTTCGTTATCACCATGTTACAAACAAACTCAAAACAATTAAACTGATCCTAAAAAATAAAGTATGACCACTAGAAGCAATAGAGCTGACCTAAATGCATAGCATATTGAGGGCATTTAACTAAGTTCCCATCATGGGCCAAGATGTATTTTTTTCTAAAAGAAAATCCCATCCCCTCCCGCTAGCCTCTAGGAACGCAACCGCTAGATGGCGATGAGATTACTTTCCCTCCCTATAGGCTATAACTTGGACTACGTGTTAATATAAAACAATTCTCCCCCGGGAACATTGTGCTGTTTAAGATGCAGTCTCGTTTGAGAAAGAATTCATTGGAGTCCTCATCATCATATTTTCATAACAAATAAAGCTTTAAAAACATGAATGCATTTCAGGTGCCACTCTAATCGATAATGGATTAATCCAACACTATAGAGAGCCGAAGTCCCGCCCCTTCCGATTGCCTCCATGGGACCTATCTTTGGATTTTTTTATAATGGCAGTCAATGGAGAAAGATAAATTATTTTCTGGTCCCGATTCCCAGCAAACAATTAACGTTCTGCTAACTTTCACTAACGTTAGCTTTTGGTTCCCCTATGGTTCGTTTTTCAGCAACCTACTAATAACGTTTAGAGAACGTTATCTCCAGGTTGTCAAAACAAATAACGTTCCCCTAACGTTTTTACAACTAAAGAAAAAAACGTTATATTCTGGTTGAATCCCAGCAAGCAAATAACGTTAGCCGCTGGTTCTCCTGTGGTTAGTTTATCAGTAACCTTCTAATACTCTGGAGAGAACGTTAGCTCCAGGTTATCAAAGTTTCCCGAACGTTATTACAACTTAAGAAAAAAACGTTATATTCTGGTTGCATTTCTCTTTTCACACAACGTTGCTACTCAGTTGTTTTTAGGTATCTTATTTGTATAACCATATCGGTATTCTCTGGTTATGTGCGTGGGGTTGATTGATGAAAATCGCCCCAGAGTTTCTATGAGTTTCCAATTGAACACGGCCAGCAGCCACACTGCAAAGTCGGAATAATTTGTTGCAAAATCGACATATAGCACTATTCTATTCTTCCCCCTCTGTTGGATTGATATTCGGCCGACCAGAGCCAGCCCGTCAGCTAAAGGGGTCAGCGAAGCTAGGTTGAGAAACTTATCTCGGGTCCGTGAGTTCTGGGGTGTTGGTGTTTTAGCAGACTCAACCTCGCTAACTTTAAGACATTTGGATAACACAGAGATAGTTACTCACGTAGGCTGGCTGTATGGTATCGATCACATTCTTCACATCTCCATGCACTTGTTCCATTAAGTCCAACAGGCTTTTAAAAAACACTGTACAGGGTAAACCGGGTGGAAGAGCTAGCTAGCCATAGTCCCAGGCAGGCACACAACGATTTCATGCTAACTAATCTGACGAATAGTTTTGGATTAATCCATAATCGATTAGAGTGGCACCTGAAATGCATTCATGTTTTTAAAGCTTTATTTGTTATGAAAATATGATGATGAGGACTCCAATGAATTCTTTCTCAAACGTTGAGACTGCATCTTAAACAGCACAATGTTCCCGGGGGAGAATTGTTTTATATTAACACGTAGTCCAAGTTATAGCCTGTGCTGTTCACTCAGCCTATCCCACAATTCCCAGTCCCAATTTAAAACAAAATAAACCAAAATCCATCATAATTCTGAACCGAGGACTTTTAATGGCATACGATGCAATAAAAACAGCCTGTTTTGAATGTTGAAACAGTGTGTTAGGCTAGCGCCTGCTCTGCTTATGTTTTGATCTGACTAATCGTTTATTATAGGAAAAGACACCGTAGACAAGAAAGTATTAGACCTAACCGCATTTAAGTACTTAGCTGACACTTCCTATTCGTCGCAGTTCAGCAAGCAGCTAATGGTAAGTGGATTTGCATGCGTGTGGTAACCTATAATGTCATTGCCTTATTCATCAGAGACGTGCGCTCTCCCAGGTTGCAGATAGGCTGTCGCCGCAGAAGGCAAGCGTTCAGCGGTGCCATGCCTCGATGTCACGATAATTCTACATATTTTTTCCCCCTTTACACTTTGTTGCTGGGAGGTTAGGGGAACGTTAATGCAACCAAATATAGTAAAGTTCCCTAAAGGGTAGGAGAACGTTCTGCTAACCAAAATAAACAACCAGAAAAAAACGTTGTATTTTCGTCAAGAAAACTTTCCTGGGGAACCTTGTGGCAACTTTCGCAACTTTCAGGCAACGTTTTCCTAACCAGGAAAAAAACGTTCTAAAAACGTTCTCCTAACCAGAAATTGTTAGCTGGGTTGTCTTGTGCCTTGAATTACCCATATGATGTTTGTCAATTTTAATGACAATTTTTCACGTAAAGACATTTGAAAAGTATGTCGTAACTAGTGAATTACAACATTGTGAAAGATCGTGTTTCCAACGACTACAAACACATCAGTCGCGTTAGTGACGTTACACCAATTCACAGCCACGGGCGCCAGCAACAGGTCTTATTTGAGCTTCCCCCTTGCCGATGAAAATATCAAGAGTCAGAGGATTAAACTCATCAGATAAGTTGTATTTCATGCATAGACTGTACAAACACTACTGTTAAGTGACTTAGCTGACAGCAAGATGTAACCGTTAACTAGCATAATAGCTAGCTAACTAGCCAGCCTCTCGTTTGCTAGTTGGTGACGTGCATTGTTTGAGACGAGACATGTAGTCCACTGAACGGATTCGCACAAAACTTACATAACTTTTAAAGTCTAACGAAAAACAGAACTTTATTAATGTGAAAAATTATCTTTTAAATTCCCACACATCATATGTGAAATGCAGGGTCCAACTCGAACGGGACCAAAAAATAATTGTTATCTCTCCATTGACTCCCATGCATAAAAAATCGTGAAATAGGTCCCATAGCCCGGAAGTAGAAGGGCGGGACTTCGGCTCTCTATTCGTCAGATTAGTTAGCATGAAATCGTTGTGTGCCTGCCTGGGACTATGGCTAGCTAGCTCTTCCACCCGGTTTACCCTGTGTTTTTTAAAAGCCTGTTGGACTTAATGGAACAAGTGCATGGAGAACGATGTGAAGAATGTGATCGATACCATACAGCCAGTAGCCTACGTGAGTAACTTTATCTCTGTGTTATCCAAATGTCTTAAAGTTAGCGAGGTTGAGTCTGCTAACACACCAACACCGGCTGTTTTTTTCACGGACCCGAGATTGAAGTTTAGCTTCTTCTCGCGCTGGCCCCTTTAGCTGACGGGCTGGCTCTGGTCGGCCGAATATCAATCCAACAGAGGGGGGAAGAATAGAATAGGGCTATACGTCGATTTTGCAAGAAATTATTCCGACTAAGTTGCAGTGTGGCTGCTGGCCGTGTTCAATTGGAAACTCATAGAAACACACTGGGGCGATTTTCATCAACAATAATCAACCCCACGCACATAACCAATACCGATATGGTTATAAGATAGCCTACCAAAAAACAACTAAGTAGCAACGTTGTGTGAAAAGAGAAATGCAACCAGAATATAACGTTTTTTTCTTTAGTTGTAATAACGTTCGGGGAACTTTGATAACCTGGAGCTAACGTTCTCTCCAGGGTATTAGAAGGTTACTGATAAACTAACCACAGGAGAACCAACGGCTAACGTTATTTGCTTGCTGGGATTCAACCAGAATATAACGTTTTTTTCTTTAGTTGTAAAAACGTTAGGGGAACGTTATTTGTTTTGACAACCTGGAGATAACGTTCTCTAAACGTTATTAGTAGGTTGCTGAAAAACGAACCATAGGGGAACCAAAAGCTAACGTTACTGAAAGCAGAACGTTATTTGCTTGCTGGGCTGTTGCCATTGGCAGCGGTCATTATACCTTCGGAGCGGTCATTATGCAAATATAACGGACCGGTAGAACGTTGAGAGGCCCATTCAAAGTGAATGGGAGCTCCCTCAACATTCTAGAGAGCCATAAAATAAGTCGCCGTAAACATTATATTTCTGTCATTGTGAAGTAAAACTAGCCTACTGTATTTAGAATATCCCATGTTCCAAAGGCTATAAACCACAACAATGACAACACTGTCACAAGGTCAATCTAAATGTTTAGCCATAGTGGATGGTATGAATAGTTCAACATTAATTGGAGATTTTTCATGTCTACTTTTGGATTGTCTTTTGCTTTTTATCTTCTCATGTACCTTTGTTGCATATGTGTGTCCTAATTTATTTTTAAGAAATGTAATGATCAAAGATAAGTTATAACTTCATTTATACTGTTTACTGAAATAAAATGGGGATTTACCTGGGATGAGAACATCTCTTCTGCAGTCATACAGCATTCCCAGCTGGAATGGGCGGCCCAGCCCTGCAAGCTCGATGGTGTCAGACACAGACATTTTCCTAATTCCAACTTGAAACAGATAACATACAAAATGTTTCACACTCTCTAGTTATTAATATGATAAGTAAAGCAATGTGATAATGCTACAGTATGTCCAAAATTTCTAGGATGGTTTTGTAACCTGCTTTACTTCATAGTGTATTCATAATACCATACATTATACACTGTTTGTTTTTCATTTAACTTCCAGTTGTATGTCTGTGTTGGAAAGGTTAAATGATATTACATTGCCTTTGTAGAATCCAAATGGTGAGTGTTCAAGCCATAATCTGTTTCTCAAAGGCATGCAATCTGATTTGGCAATTGTTGAGTATACTGCATTACTATTTGTTGTCAACTTTTTTTTTAATTAGATTCTAGCCCACCATCTAAGCTCGACAAAAAAATGTCTTGTGGCCAAATGTACTACCGACACCTGAAGAACAGAACACGCCTCTGTAGTTAGTCTACAAAAAGGAACCACATCTGACATCTTTGCCCATATAAGGAGATCTGGCTGAGTGTAGAGCAAAATATTTTCGATTTATTTGTCCCCTCGAGAGGTGTGGTCCACAAAATAGTTGTTAAAAATCCCCATGTTATTTTCGTCTAGTAAAAATCTCAAGAGGGCAAAGATGGTAGTTGTAAGCAAACTCAGGCAAACTCAGCTGCTTTTTTTGCCAACAGCCACTAGAGGGTAGCCTGGTCCTGTCTGCCTGTATCTCAGGGTTGTAGTGGAGGCTAAATGCACATGCACTATTATGCACAACACAGTTTATCTACCTCTGAAATTTCAGAAATAGAGTTTATTAGAGTGTATCCACCTCTCAAAACAGTTTATTCACTTATTGCAATTTTTAACATCAAAAATCACTCTGTATTATCCACAGTCACAAAATGTACCCTCATCAACATTCTAGGAAGCATTAAACATTAGACAATAACCTCCAACATTATCAAACATGCTCTGAATGGCTTTTTAAAAAACACAGGTTAATGAGGCTCATGAATGTTCATTTTACCCATTGTAATCTGTTTAGGATTTTCGTTATCCTTGGTCTCACATACTGTATAGATTCTTCCTTGAGACTTGGGCTATAAAGTATGTGTGTTTTACTTCTAAGAATGAGTATTTTAGTTGTTTTAACATTTAATGTAATGCTAAGTTATGCCGCTTCAATAAAAAAGAGCATTTCAATCTACGTCTAATGCTATTTGGTAGACGTTATTCAAACCAAGAATAACACAACTGCGTTGATATTGAAAACCTGTGTAGGATTACTTTTTCCACAAATGCATAAGGAATTGATAAGGAAAGGGAACTGATAAATAACTGATAAACATAACCGACAATGGCGATCAAATCTATAAAAAATATATGTTGCAGCTATTCTCTCAATCAGTCACAAAGCATAACTTGTAGGCGCTGCTTCACATTGTCTCATTGTATAACTGTCACATCAAAAAATATATAATTCCCTTATTTGTTGAAGGTGAATTTTTCGAGAGCTGTGTGTGTGTGTGTGTGTGTGTATATATATATATATATATATATATATATATATATGCTGTATATACACACACACACACACACACACATATACACATATATATATGCATGCATACACACATATCTAGCATTACTATTTGGCAATACGAGATTAAATGTGTATTACAATTAACCAAGGTTGATCGTATGGTTAAACGTGTGGTAATCAACCAAGGCAACAGACCTTTTCTAAAATATAGAACATACTGTCAGTTACTTCACTCAATTATTACACAATCTTGCTCTTCATGAGTCAGTAAAAATATGCACCACTAACAATTATTAATCACCAACGATTACCCATTTTGCAGTTGATAAATTGTTTCAAAAAATAATTCTAAGAATAACAATTAAATTTCACAATCAAATCTATAAAAAATATATGTTGCAGCTATTCTCTCAATCAGTCACAAAGCATAACTTGTAGGCGCTGCTTCACATTGTCTCATTGTATAACTGTCACATCAAAAAATATATAATTCCCTTATTTGTTGAAGGTGAATTTTTCGAGAGCTGTGTGTGTGTGTGTGTGTGTGTATATATATATATATATATGCTGTATATACACACACACACACACACACACACACACACACACACACACACACACACACACATATACACATATACATGTATATATGCATGCATACACACATATCTAGCATTACTATTTGGCAATACGAGATTAAATGTGTATTACAATTAACCAAGGTTGATCGTATGGTTAAACGTGTGGTAATCAACTGATAAACATAACCGACAATGGCGATCAAATCTATAAAAAATATATGTTGCAGCTATTCTCTCAATCAGTCACAAAGCATAACTTGTAGGCGCTGCTTCACATTGTCTCATTGTATAACTGTCACATCAAAAAATATATAATTCCCTTATTTGTTGAAGGTGAATTTTTCGAGAGCTGTGTGTGTGTGTGTGTGTGTATATATATATATATATATATATATATGCTGTATATACACACACACACACACACACACACACACATATACACATATATATTAGGGATGCAACGGTACAGTTTTGCCACGGTTCGGTTTGTATCACGGTTTTTGGGCCACGGTAACGGTTCGGTTTCAATATATCAATATTATCTTGGCTCTAGCATACAGGAGGCTATGCCTTTTCTATTTCAAATCAAAAATGTGCTTCTACTTACACTTGCAGAGAAAATATTAAATGCATAGCCTGACACAGATGAAGCAGAATCACAAAAATGTATTAAAAGAAAAGAACACCATCATTGCCTTCTGTCATAAACAGGCAATGTTATCCATAGTGCAGTGCAGCATAAAGTAATGTGTAGTTATTTATTTAATAAACTCACTGTTCTTCACACATTTAAAGAAAATACTTAACTGTTATACACCCTCAAAAAAGTAGTGAACAATTCTGAAAATCTTCTCAAAATAATTGGCGAGGTAGTATTATGTGTAGTTTCAAATGGATATTTGATTTGGGAGTGCCTGCTCTGTCCTCTTTTATGAACGTAAAAAATGTAAACATAGACAAAAGTGCAGTGCAGCATTAAAAATATTAGAACAATGAAATGAACATTATTGCAACCTGTTGTCGGGGGGGGGGCAATATTCCGAGAAGAAAGTGGCAAATTTGCCACTTCACAAAGTGTCTGTTTCCCCTGTGTCTCCTGTCGTGTGTGTGTGTGTGTGTGCGTGTGTGTGCGAGAGAGTGTGATTGACGAGTGGACGAGCGATTGACTGATTTAGCAGTGAGTTTATTGTTTTTCGAGTGGACACCTACCGCTGCCCGTAGCCTAGCATGTACAACGTCAGGAAAATAAATGACCCGAGTTTGGAATGACATGTCAGCCTCCCCATCTCCTATAACCTCCCATCCCTACAATATTTTCCAGTAAACTATCAAAAAGAGAATACACGCAGCTGTGTCGGCGTCACGCTTTCTTAGGCTACTCTAGCGAGCAATCAACGCAGGGCAGAAACCACCGGTTACACTGTTACACACAGACTTCATAATGTGGCAAATTTTCGACCTTCTAAAGTGGCAAATTTGCGTCTTTACAAAGTATATATACGTGGCCCTAATACGCCGTCGTATTCGTTATGTCTTTGGGAATTATAGGAATATTGTTGTCGAAAGGCTGCAGCAATGGATGGTTGGGTTTTCGGTGGCAAACTAACTCTCCGTGCTGCTCCACTTAAGGTTACAGCCGGGTGATGAAGGCGCAAGTGGGCCGACATGTTGGATGTGTTACCTTTATTAGGTGATCGTTGTGAAGCAGTGCTTGCAATGCACACTGTGCTTTGTTTACTGACGGTCTTATTGCCTTGTTCGTGGGCTACTTCACATGTCGCCATGATCATGCAGCCGCCGGTAAAGTTTGTTTCCTCTCACATGACTCCTTCATTTGCATTTCAACGCGCTTATTGGCTCTTGGGAAATTCAGTAAAATTCTGATTGGTTGTTGCAAGGTTGACGAGAGGCAAGCTGAACAGTCAGAGAAAACGCATCCCCCGGGTCCTAAGCACTCCTCTCTACCGCTCCCAGGCTACGCGCGCGCAATAACCTTGTATTAAATAAAAAGTTTAATGTCGCGTATACCGAAATATTGCGGTTTAGGTGAGTCTATTGAACCGAACAGGCCAAACCGAACGGTTCAATAAATTATTGAAAACCGTTGCATCCCTAATATATATATGCATGCATACACACATATCTAGCATTACTATTTGGCAATACGAGATTAAATGTGTATTACAATTAACCAAGGTTGATCGTATGGTTAAACGTGTGGTAATCAACCAAGGCAACAGACCTTTTCTAAAATATAGAACATACTGTCAGTTACTTCACTCAATTATTACACAATCTTGCTCTTCATGAGTCAGTAAAAATATGCACCACTAACAATTATTAATCACCAACGATTACCCATTTTGCAGTTGATAAATTGTTTCAAAAAATAATTCTAAGAATAACAATTAAATTTGATGTATGAATAGTAAAAGTTTGAGTCAATAGTACATTCATTGTAAACTACAAAGCTTATAACACATTATCATATCAAATATGGTAAGAATACACATCATGCTTTACCTTCTATGCTCTGTGTTCCTCAGTGGATGCCATGGACAGTAGTGGTAGATTATCTTCATATATAACGGACCAGAAACTGGTGTCACTGCTCATAACCTTCTGCCATTGAAAGCCCAGAAAGCGCTACTTGCCAACAATTTTGTTTATCGGGAGAGGGTTATTTTCCATCATGAATTCAATGGGCCTTTGTTTCAGCGGCAGTCAGAATATATTATTTGACTGCAGATGATGTTTACAAGCCCAATAAACATAAAACTTTAGCTCAAGCACCATGCTCATCTCATGATGTCCTTGCATTCCCAATCGTTCACTGTGTTTCAGAGTCTTGAATTTGACCTTCTAGGGTTTATGGCGGGTCAACACAACAGTGTGTTGACCCGCCATAAGGTGAAATTCAAGACTCTTTTCCTTGGTCCCTCATTGGTGGAATGAGTTGCCTACTGTTCTACTTTCCTGCAATGGTTTTGGATCTAAAGCATTATCTGTTCAAAGAGTGTTTATTGCACATGTTGGCTTACCAACTTTTAAAAACGTTTTGATGTTCATTTCAACTACTGTAATGTTCATAATCTGTAAAATACGTTGGGCAAAGGTGCTGCCAAATACAATAATTGTAACCATAACCATAATTCAGATCTTGGACATAGCATCTGCCAAATGCCATAACCAAATAAACATAACCATAGTCAGCTGGCAGCTGTTTCTACCCATGTAGGCAAAACTTAAGACTTTTGTACTGATACAGCACTTTGAAAATGTGAGCAGCCTTTCCACTCATGGACAGAATGCATTCAGTCTTTTGTCCAAAACAAATAATTTACTGCACAAAATTCATGGACACTGCTACTGCTACATTTGTGTTTTTCGTGCAAGCAATGTATGTGAAACACAGAGTGCCTTCCAAAAAAGTTCCACTTTTGTCATGCCATCTACAAGGGCAGAAATGGCACAGTAAATGCACAGTAAAATTGATTAACAATGTGTTAACAATGTGCATTTGACATCCGTGGCGCCCAATGAATGGATCTGGGCATTTTTTCAAATACGAGAAAATGAACGTCTGGTTGCCAGACCACGTCTCATTTGAGAAGTGGTAGACGCTAGCCAGGCTAACACTGGGCCTTAATCTTCCAAAATAGTAAACTAGTTTATAACCTATGGCAATTGGACTTATGAAATATATGGTGTATTCATTTTACCATCCCTAATATTACATTTTTGTTTGACTCCTAGTGTTTATCCAGTGCAGAGAATGCTGCTGAATGATGTAACATTTAGTTACATTAATAAAATATGCTTTCCTAGGTATAGAATGTGTCTCACTTTACATAGAGCAAACAATAATGTCTTAGTGTCCTGTAAGTCTATACTGTTTTATGATATGATACCTGCCTATGGTATTTTATACTGGTATGGACATGCTTGTTGCTTGCACTTTACTTAACGCAAGCAAAGACAAGTCATATTTAAAATGATTTTATAGGTATTATTCCATCATGTGAAAGGACGATGCATAAGTTGTTAAAATGCATCGGCACGGTGACCGTGGTGTGTAGGCAGAGTTGGTAATGTAATGCATTAGCCTACACAAAATTACTTTTTGGTCCATAATGCTATAATCTGGTATACCCCTTTGTTTTAATGCCTTTTGGGACTTATTGAGTGTTTTTTTTTTTGTCTATGTTATTTCATTATTTGTTCATTTTTCTTTGGTGTCTGTCTTTGTATGTCTCAGTGTCATGGGTACGCTGGCGATTACGCCACTCCGTCTGGCAATATTTGTTTTGTGTAGCGACTTGTTATTTTTTAGATTTGTTTGTTTGTCTTTGTTTGTTTGTTTGTCGACTACGCCGCTCCATCTAGCCTCTATGTATGCTTCTTGTTTGTCTAATTGTTTGTTTTACAGCACTTTGGTCAACTGTTGTTGTTTTTAAAAGTGCTATACAAATAGATTGACATTAACATTGACATTGACATTGACATTGACAAATTGACATAATACATTAAAGCAACAGTTTATAATGCACTATGACGATTGTAGCTATACTTGTTTGATTAAAATAGTGATTATATTTATGATTCCATCATATGTTATGAACACATTTCACATGTCATTATAACACTCACACACACACACACACACACACACACACACACACACACACACACACACACACACACACATACACACACACTGACACTCACCCACATGCATGAACATGTGCACACTGACATGTGACACACACACACACACACACACACAAAAGCACACATGACACAGAAGCATGCACACCCACATGAACACACTCACACATGCAACCAGCCTGAGTAGCAAGAGTGATGTACTGTATGGAGGAGAGGGAGACAAATTGACAAACGTGGATTATTTCTGTGGAGAGAATGTGCCGGACGTCATATTTTGTACTGCTCTGCAGTACATAGTTATACTTGTAAAGGCATACATGGAAATGCATTCCTTTGATGATAACCTGTAGCCATTCCTTTGACTACAACTAATTGAATTTTCCCAAAGCAAACGTATACTCAAGAAACTTTACATTTGGATTAATATACATTTTAAGCAGCCTTTATTTATTTATTTATTGGGTTAGGATGAAAATTATAGGTTGATATTATACATGTGAATTTCCAACAGAACAGATTTGCTGTTGTCTGTTGACTCAAAACATACCAACAAGAGCATCTTATTATTGTAACACTTTTATAATCAACACATTACAATATTGAAAATATTAGCACAAATATTTCTTCACAATTCAAGAAAATTGTAATTTATTTTTCTTCATATAGTCAATTACATTTATTTTAAATCACAATTAGGCCTACGACATTAAGAACAGTACAGTGAAATACATATTACACATGTTTAATACAGAACAAGGCCAGTAGCTGGAAAATTTGAGCTGTCTGGGATTGAGAATGTTTCCAGCCCCTTCATTCCTCAATTTTAGCTTCGTCTGCAGTCTCATCAGTAGCTCCTTCATCTCCTTCCTGAGCCTCTTTTGATTGATGTTCTAACTGAATTCTCTTTTTCTCCTCCTTTTCTCTTTCCCGTTGGGCCTCTTTTAATTTCTTTTGCTCCTCTGCCCTCTCATGTTCCAATTGTTTCCTTATTCTCTCTTGGAGCAGCTCTGCCGCAAGTCTGTTCTTCTCTCTTTCGGCCTCGTCTCTTTTTTGGTTTGCAACATTGCGATCGTGTTCAGCCCTCTGTGCCCTCTTCTGTGCCGCGCCCATAGTCAGGATGACTCTGAAAATAGCATACAGCCATGTCAACATTTTGATCATCAATACATATCCAGTGCTTTACATTTACAGTATCACAAAAGTAGATAGTACGCTAGATTAATAAAAAGTCATTGTGATTAATGTGTGACTAATTCAAACAATCATCAATCATTTTTTGATTATTTGTGGTAGTATTTTCAACAGTCATTACAATGGTAGCAACATCAACAAGTACAGAATCCCACTTACCTCTGAAAATACTTCTTTATAATTGTGCCAGATCTGATTGCAGCACATCTGGGTCTGTCTTAGGTTACAAACTGAGTTAGTCATAGGTTATAAACGGAGTACACCTGAGTGCCTGTTACAAGTTAAGAAAATGTGCCATGTGACGTACAATTTTATTTCTTTACAACATGAGCCATTGTAGACAAGACATATCGGGCCCTATCTTTGGCCAACTGAATCATCTGGTCAGAGGCGCAAAGATTAAACACATTTAAGGCCATCCACATTCACTGGATCACTGATCAAGTTCTGGCCACAAGTTCTGGCTGTTAGCTAATTAGCTGGCTTGAATTGCATTGAGCTCAATGAGAATTAAACCAGCTAATTAGCTAAACAGCTCATATCTGACATAAAAGCATGCCAATCTCTTAGTATGGTAAAGGGTATAGTGTTGATGTGGGGTTATTTTAATTCCAAAGGCCAAGGGGACTTTATCAGGGTGCATAGTGTCCTTGATCCATGAAATAACTGGCCTTTAAAAATAGAAATAAAAATCCTCTATGGGTCATTCCACCTCAATTCAACGGATTTTAGAGAAAATTTCTGCTTGACCATCTCAGATTTACTTCAAACTTTTACCATCTAAAGAGTAACCATTTAAACTAACTTAGCCAAAATATTAGATTGGTATACCTAGTACATCCAGAGAAAAACATTTTTGAACATGGTACCCCCCTTCTGATTTTTGGCACATTGGCGCCCTCATCTAAATCTGCTGCAAAGTTCAGATGTCATTATCTCAAAAAGTTTTCAAGCTAAAGACTTCAAATTTTCTGTGAATAATGATTGCTACGTATAGATTCCACATACTCATTCGTAAGCTGTGTGTGTTGACACTGACTGTGTTTCAATCTTGTGAAATCAGAAGAAAAATTGCAGATTTTTTTCACATCCCCACATTGGGTGCCCCATGATTTTTACCAACATGTGAAGCTTGTCTTTATTTGAAACACAAACACATTATGTAATTATTTACATTATATAGACCTATACTGACATTTCTGATATTCATAACAGCAAACTTTATGCAGATTATAGCCTACTATTCATATTACAACTCCACTTCTTAAATTCAGCTGTCTGGTTGAAGCCTCAAAATATTGTAAACATAGCAGGCTAAGCTTATCATACTCTACTGGTTGGACTGTTCAGTTTCCCCACATGTGTTTAAGTTTCAAGGTAAGCTAATACTTATTCTCCTTGGGACAGGCCTGGAGTTGTTGGTCAGTCAACTTGAATGCAAGAGTTTTAATCAAATGTCTGCAGCATAGCCTACTAATGATGCTAACCGAATGTAACAGTAATTTAGCTAGTCGTCTTCTGTGCGTCAATGAGTCCACGATTGTGAATGTTTTATTTGGATTAAATGTGCATGTGGAGGGCGGCTGTCCATTGAGTGCGCACGAGAGCGGGCCAAGGAGAATGAGTTTACTTCTACTGTTTGGTAATTAAGTTGCACGCAAAGACTACAAAAGTTGCGGGAGAACTTTATGCTTCTACCCGAGCAGCGTCAGGTGCGTCAGTGCGACCACCGACCACGCTTCCAGGGATGATCTCGTTGGTTTTCATGGAGACAGACAGCCGCGTTGTGCACGGAGGGTAGGGGCTGTGCGTGTGTGTGTGTGTGTGTGTGTATATGAGAGACAGACGCGCGAGTGACAGAGAGGGAGCGCAGGGAAAGGAAATTCAGCTTTACGAATGCTGCGTGTTTTTCAATAGCGTTTCAAAATAAGAATAAATAAATAAATAAATAAAAGAATAACGAAACGCAATATGTGGCGGCCGGTGCTGAATCTGTGGCGCACCGCCACAAATTTGTCTATGTGTGGGAAACACTGCAAGCCTTGTAGCTCCTCTCCTTCTCATTCTCTACCACCTATTACATTATTATTACATTATCTGCAATATGACATTTGTAGTGTAGCACCTCCTTCTCCTCCACCGCCTTCAATGTGATCTATCAAGGAATCACCGGGCGACAGAAAAAGAAAACAAACGTTTTTGCAATCAGGAGGAAAATCATGCTAATTTTGTGTCAATGCTTGAGCAATTGAATGCTAGTATTTTTTTCCACACTCTTTTGATGTTTACATAAAAGAAGATCTCTGGGCTTCAGCTTAATTTGCAAATTGTATGGCCAGAAATGCTACGCTTTGTGGCACTATACAGTATTTACCAGGCAGGTTCATCTGGTCAGTTTTTGAAACAAACACCACATTACATTTCAGGAATATTTGGTTAAGCTTTACTTACAGTTTTTTCTGAATGCTAAAGCACTAATCGTGATTCTTGTAGCACAATTTCTAAAACTATTAAGACATATAGCAAAACCACTCACTGAGTTTGCAAAACTAAAAGCACAAACACTGCTTTGAACTCAGTTTGCAATTTTGTAACACACACGCAAAACTGTAGGCACAATTCACTGCACAACACTCTTTTTGCGGAACTTTAAACACAACTCACTGCTTACACTCAATTACCAAATTTCCAACACACTCCTAGCAAAATCATACACATGTATGGCTATCATTAACACTAATCAGCCTAAGCAGTGTAAATAAGGCACAGATAAGATATCCGTGTGGAGTACAATGGAAGGAGCAGGAAGAGTGAGAATTAGAGGAGGCCTAGGAAGAGGACGTGGTGGTGAAGGAGCGAGAGGGAGAGGATGACAAGGACAAGGAGCCCGGTGCCTTGGACAGGAGGACATTGCATGCAATGTACTGTAGATGAAATTTTGTGGCCGTACCCAGAGAGATGTCATGATGTAGACAGATCTTTTTTTTTTTGCCTCAGTGAAATTACTATTTTGTGTTTTGACTTTGTATTTGTTTTGATGAGTGTGAACACCAATACTTGAAGTTTGGATTCCTATATGTTTACAGAACTATGACAAAAGTATGACCTCAAACTGACATACTGTAGCCTACCTTGTGCACAGAGAAAGCAAAAGCCAGATCTGTCTTGTATTCATCAGTGTGTAGTTGACACAATGTGTGCTTAGTACTTAGATGATGGCTTGTGTTTACTGATTGATACAGAAACACCATTTTTACAAAGGTGTGAAGAGTTAATCAAGCTGTGTTCGCTTTTGCAAGAGAACTACAATGTTTTGATAATTTGGTGAAAAGTTTTGCTATTTGTGTGTAGAGTTTTGCAAAAAATAGCCAATAGTTACAAATAAGGTGCTTAACCAATCAGACAAAAACTGTAACACCCTAACCCTAACCCTCTTGAAATGGCACAAACCTTATGACAGAAGAGTTATGTCATAAACGTTTATGACTTGTTTCTAACCTTTAAAACATTCATGACAGTGTCATGTCACTCTCATGTAGACACTTACACCATGACTATTTCAGAATCACTGTATCGTGATACCATTGTTATGTACTCCCAGAATTGTATTGCAGTTGGGAGTACACCAGAGCCCTATCATGTTCTAGGCCTAATTATTCTTGTCTCTTGGTGTTATGGAAATGGCCGCCCTATGTTCAAAGGATGAAAAGAATACTGCGTGTATGTGTGCTTGCTGCATATCCACACCTCTGCTATACACTGCTGTTACATTTAGCTGACAGGTTTCGCAGGCATAATGGGCTCTTTTTAACATTAGAATGGTTCTTTATTTTGAAGCAGCAAGTACTGTAATAATACTGTACAGCCTACAGAATAAGTAGTCCCTCTGGCACCCAGTGATATCATGGTGTAAATGAGAGAAGTGTCTTTTAATTAAAAAGAACACATGCATTTGAAACATATGCTTTGTATTTCGTACGGTATACTGCTGTTACAGTTATTAGTTATATATATATATATATATATATATATGGGAGACTTCTAAAGACAAAAGGCATTTTGTATTGAGGTCAACCAACTTCATAACCATTCTTTCTACTCTGTGCATCTGATTTTTCAGAAAGGGAAGTGTTGACTGCCCCCTGGTGAACTGAGGGGTTCATCTCAGGCTGTTTGACACTGCAGATGCATCAATATTTCCAGTACACAGCAGGGATACATGACCTTCATTACTCCAAGACATCACCTGATAGTAACAAAAATATGTTGCTTGCCTGCCAATTTATTATAGACACTCTAAAGTTAGCAAGAGTTAGCAAGGCCACTGACTCCCTTACGGATAATATTGTTGGAATATTGTTCTTTCCACTATGTCTCGAGTGGTACAGGTTGGTGCCTGCATTAAGGACTTGTGTGTCAGCTGTGTGTGTTGCTGATTTGATCGTAAACAGCCACAGCAACAAAAAAGTTTGACTGAAGTATTTGTTGGTGTTGGTGAACACTAGTATGGGGAGGCTGTGCTTTATTTCTACTGCACAAGAGGCGTGAGGAATAGCATCGTTCAAATGACTCCGTCCGCTTAGATAGTCCTTCAACCAATCAGACCAACGATCCGGTGCGTCTTTTGAATAAGCTAGTTTCTGATTGGAGCCAAAGGTTCTGGCAGGGAAGGGAACTGAGGAGATGGATGTGCAGGTTTCCAGCCTGAGCTGTCAGGCTGTTCAGGCAGGGTTCACCCAGCCAAAGAGAACCCATCACGGGTATGGAGAGGGTGCAGCCAAATAAGTGTTTTGCTTTTTGTGTTGGACTTATTGTTGGCTTTTCTTTTTCAAGCTTACTTTCCCCCTCACTCGGAATTTTTTGGCCACACCCTACCTGTCAACTCTTTTTTTCAGTTCCGATACACTCTGTCCCAAACCCAATAAATCCTCTAAAACATATTATTATATATGTTACATATTATAATAATATTACATATATTAGTCTCCACTGCATCTGATTTTTCAGAAATGGGAAGTTCTGACTGCCCTGTGGTGAACTGAGGAGTTCATGTCTGTCATACTCAGGGGGTCAGGATTTGGAGGGTTAGCTTCAGCCAGTTAGCATGTCATTTGGCCGCCGACATCTTTGAAAAAATGGCGTTCCATGGTTGTACCATATCCGGCACCAGCGCATGCACGAGACAGCTCATGCACGAGCTGTCTCAGCTCATGCACGAGTTTGTGTTGAACACGAGCGTCCTCGCGCGTCCATGTTGATAACGCATTCTAGAAGACATAAATAAAATGACTGACGACTAGGATTAAGTTACCGATACTTGATGCCTGTGGATTATCATTATACCAGGCTTTGTGAATAAAAGAAAAAAGCAAATGTTGTTCTAATAGGTTACTATTATTTGCATTAGACTATGTATGAGTTGGCAATGTGTGATAAGACATTTTAGGAAATGCGACGAAATTCTCTAACTAAACCCAATTATTAACCTACTCGCTGTCGTGTAGGCTAGGCTATGAAAACTATTGTAAAACGCTCAGCTGCAGACCTGCAGCCTAGTTCATAACGCAGCGTTGGGGGTCACAGCCTACAGTAGCCTATAACGGCAAATCTTTCCGACAGTGACAGCAGACTTAAAACGCATGCTGCTCGAAACACAACATGGATGCGCGCTTCTATCGGTAAGCCTATAATATGCCTTGGCTTCATTTCATCTGCCTGCAAATGTAGGTTTAAGCTGCAAATTCACACTGGGTGCAGCACAAATAGCATATCAGGTATCCACAAGTTTCTTACATCCCATGTCTACTTATTAAGAGTCATTTTCGTCGGGTAGTATTGCGCACATAACATCCCAGGTTCAAAGCATTTACTGTGGGGATCATATTTATGTGTATGTTAAGTGAATTCTTGCTCAATATTGACTCGCCATGTTTATTTTATCATGACATATGAATATCACATTATAGGATTTCGAGACAAGGGGCAAACTTCTCCACCACCATCCCAACTCAAATAATGAAATACATTTGCGCCTGTAACGATAGGAGCGCGTTCACGAACACCTTCTCTCACTCTCCAATCTTCATCAACGATGTACCTATGTTGTCTCGTTGTAACGTGGAACCTAATTGGCTCATTCTAGCTGGTGACGGAAATAGACACCCATGGAACGCCATTTTCTCAAAGATGGCTGCGGCCAATTTCAAACTTTTTTGGCTGAAGTAGCTAGCCTAGCATCGGCCATTGAAATGAATGGGGGCGGGACTTAGTCCCTCTCTCCAGTTCTTATAATACCTCCATGGTCATACTGCACTTCTGATTGCACTGAAAACATGTGAATCGGATTGCTCTAACTTAAGGAAGACGAGTGACCTCTGATTTGAATGTTTTCACTGGGTTATGTTCATGCAGTCCTACATCATCTCACAATGACAGAAATCAAATGTTTTGACTAACATATGAATATAATGTCCCCTAAAGTGTTATAGACCACTAGTAGGCCTACTCTCCCACCATTCTTCTCGGTGACCTGGAGTTATCAGACGTGTTTTACAGTTCAGTCCACAAAAACTGAACAACATATGAGGAACAGAATGTGGACATTATTGCTGCAAATTAAGCTAATTTGAACCCAACTCCTGCAACAGTTGCACTTTCCAGTTAATTTCCCAACCACTGAATGAGGTGAAAAGAGTCAACACACTGATGTGTCGTTCACTTGTAGCACAATAAGGAGGTAGAAGGATGTCTACTCCCCGATCTCAACACAAAGGTACGGTTTTCTTATTTTATTTATTTATTTATTTACTAAAACAAGCAAACAAACAAAAACAATGTAATAGTGTAAAACAATTGTATGAATGAATTATATTATTTTGAGGGAGTGTGGATGAATGGAAAAAATTAACAACTTTGAGGCAAAGAACAAAGCTGAGTTCAGCTAAGAGAATTCAACAATTACATGATTGCTTTACATTATGCTTTCTTCCATCAGCATATGTCCTTTGTGTTACTTCTTTGACAGGTAAGGCCACTCCACTGACACAGGCATATGTAAATAAGTAACAAAAATACAATATCACCATTTAACATGAAGGTCTACCATCCAGGGCACAAAACTAAATGTAGACTACGACAGTCTTGGTGACTGTTGAGAACAAGTGTGTTTAGCAGTTATTCATAAAATATGATCATATAAACCAAATTAATTTGAGGATGTTGGAAAATGCATCTTATTTAAAACTGGAAGACTACTAGTCATATAGCATTTATTTAGTAACTATTATATTGTTTGTTTGATCATTATTGTTTATTTCAAAGAATCACTGTGGCTACTGCTTCACTATGGCACTATACGTTTGAACACTACAGCTTTAAAAAGTAATTTTGATAACACACTGATTTATAAGGAGAATGACTGGTAATGCACTTTGTACAGTAATTGACATTCAACAAGCATTATTGTAACACATTACCATGGCATGTATGTAGAGGCATGATCTGCCACTTAATAAACACAAAAAGGCTAGGGCTACCACCAGGTTAATTGGTTTTCAGTGTAACTAAATTCAAATGATTAGTAACTAAAAAATGTGGTTCTGCATACATACATCTAACACCTACTCCACAATCTTTTCCCAGTCACAGTCTTTCTCTCTGCCCCTCTTCAAGCTGGTGAGTTCCATATTGTGTAGATTTACATAAACAAGAGAACACTGGATTTCTTCTATTTGAAGAAACAAAACAATAAATTAGCTATGCAATTTGATTGTTTAATCTAATACAATAACAGCCAAAGTTATATTGAGTGTTCAACTGTAGCGTTCCATTTGCAGAGTGTAAAAATAGCTTTTGAAGACCCTTACAGTGAAGGCAAATTGTTACAGCATACAAAAGTTACAATAAAAATGGCGATATCATATTGTCTACAAAATCTGAATTTGTAGACATTGTAGGCATAATTTTGATCTTCATATCAAATGTTTAACAAAGATCTCTTAAAATCTCATTTTGTCCTCGAGAAATGAGTGTTCTGTCTAATACTTTATCACTTTTATTTTAATCACTAACATCTTTCACTAGTATTTTGTAATATCATTAATATTTTGCGTATCTTTCCCTTTGTAATAGCTGCCCCAATCAGGCTGGTTGGTGGGAGCACCGGCTGCTCAGGTCGAGTGGAGGTCTACTACAACAGCCAGTGGGGCACTGTGTGTGATGATAGCTGGGACACGAATGATGCTGAGGTGGTGTGTAGACAGCTGGGATGCGGGTGTGCTGTCTCTGCCCCTGGTACAGCCTACTTTGGCCAGGGGAGTGGGAACATCTTGATGGATGACGTCAGCTGCTCCGGTTCGGAAAGATCCCTTGCAGAGTGCTCCCATAGGGGTTTTGGAACACACGACTGCAGCCATAGTGAGGATGCTGGTGTGGTGTGCTCAGGTTAGTGCAGGGCTAATAACCATTATGTATGTGATGTTTTGTAAAGTTGGTAGTTAGTAGCAACAACAACCCACAGCCTACTGCACAGTGAGGATGGATTGATATACAGTATGAGCCTACATACTGAGAAACACTGTTACGTCAACCATCACAAGCATCCATCAGAGCTTCCCCTACAGCTTTAGCATGTGTATATATATATATATATATATATATTATATATGTACTGTATATATACTGTATATGCTATATATAAATGCTATCTCGTTTTTAAGCGATTTTATGACTATGAAAATGTTGCATAGGGTATCTTTAAACACGTTTGCTGCTGTATGTAACAGAGCTGACCACCATGAAGACGAAAGGCACCAGGGTCATGAGGGGTCCGGATTGGCGGTGGGGAAGCCAGGTATATTTGTGTGTGTGTGTGTGTGTGTGTGTGTGTGTGTGTGTGTGTGTGTGCGTGTGTGCGTGTGTGTGTGTGTGTGTGTGTGTGTGTGTGTGTGTGTGTGCGTGCGTGCATGCGTGCATGTGTGAACCATTGAACATCTATTCAACACATGTGTGAGCACGCATTTTGTTTTGTGTTTGTGTGTGTTTTGTTCCACGTTTCAGGACGGCACACCTCCTGGTCTGGGCTGCGTGATTGGCCAGAGTAGTGAAGCTGGCTGCATGAGAGTGAGGTGGGACAGCGGCGGTGAACACAGCTACCGCGTGGGCAAAGAGGGCAAATTTGACCTTCAGCTGGCAGGTCAGTGTCACAGCCTCAGTAAACTCCAATTGGTCTGGCAGTAGCTCAGCTGTAATTCATAATCAGTCAGTATACCTCCCCAAAACCAAGACACAGCAAACAAGGGAACATTTGACAGGGATCACACTGACCAGCAGCAAGCGTCAGATTTCCTGTTATGTGGTTCAGCAGCAGAACAGTTGGAGAGGCAGTGTTACGCTAGCATCAAACAAACTGAGCATTGAACTTGGTTTAACTTTCAAAGCGCAATTGTGAATTGTGAGTGCATAGTTATGTTTGTCTGTTTGTTAGCAAGATACCTCAAATAGTAATGGATGGATTTCGATGAAATTTTCAGGGGAGGTCGGACATGATCCAAGGGAGAAACGATTACATTTTGGGAGTGATCCGTGATTCCATCGGGATTCCGGGGACATTTAAGTATTTAGCTTAGTGGTGTAATGGCATGGTATGGCCACGTGGTGGCGATCTGAATAGTTTAGGTTCAAATGTATGACAACCCAGGAAGAACAATGCAGGCAGAGGTCTGCGCTCTCTGAGTGCTTTTCTAGCTTCTTTTCTTTTATTTGTCGGAAGTTTTTTGTTTTCTATTTGTCGGGTCACTATTTTCGCACTGTAAATAAATCTGCACTCTCCACCAAAATCCATGTTTGCTTGCTGTGTTCACCCCATCATCACTTCACCTCAGTGAATCCTAGCCCCCTGCTTGTGAGTATATGGACCACAAGGGCCATATTTTCACACTGACCTGATGAATGATCCAGTCATGAAATGATCCAGTCATGACCCACTTTTATAGCCTGACCAGCCAGACCCACATCAAGATGTACTCGCCGTAGGCAGGGCTCAATCAATAAACAGTTGTCTCTCAAATTACTTCTCCATGCAATAGGATCATGCTAAATTAATCATCTTCTTGTTTTCAAGTAGCAGGATGCGTAACCGTCGCAACTTCTGGTTGCATGTCAGTCACCATTATGTTAAGCCCGCCCACCGACTCTATACATGATGTGATTGGTCCGGTGATTCTTCCATTTCCCAGCTCCCAAGCTCTATGGAGCATTGCTAGACTGCCCCGGCAGCCAAATTAGATTTGCTGCCACTAGGAGTGTCTAGATTTCTAGGCTACCACTTTTAGTGTCTTGGCAGAGATCAGAAGATTTTCATTGAAAATGTTCAGGTTTTTCTTGGTGTTCATGATACCGTGTACCTTAAAAAAGGTTCACAGGGCCTTAAGAATAACGACAGCCCCACCATATCACTGACCCTATACCTTCTCATTAGGCATGTGGTTCTTTTCATATAGTCTTTCTATGCCATAGAGTGCAACTTTCATTGTGACTGATTGTGCATAGTTATCAAATTATTACACTTGCACATTGCTCACCATTCTCATTGTTTCTTGGTGTTTTGAACCCCCAACGTTGTCTTCAAGGCAGTGCTGCCTGGAAGGCGCTAGGGTTAGGCATGGGTTAGGGTTAGGGGTAGGATTAAGTGCCTTTAAGTCAACAGTGGCAGCGCTGTCTGGAAGACGACGTTGGGGGCTCAAAACACCATCGAGCATTCTCATGATCATCTGTAATGTTTCCCTTCTACAGCACCAGTAGATATTGCCTTCCTACTCGATGGATCTGGAAGTGTGAATTCAGACCAGTTCAAAACCATGAAAACGTTTGTGAAAGATCTTACTCGAAGTCTTATGAAACCTAGCACCTCTGTGAGTGTGATTTCTTCCTGATTCAATGGTGTTGATTCAGTTGCTTTACATAAACTATAAATTAATTGTTCATATATCCATGTACGTTTCCTGGGGGACGTTATGCCATCTGCTGGACTTTTCTTTTTTGTTTCTGCAGTTTGCCTTTGCCCAATACTCTGATAGAGCCACCGTCCATGTGAACTTTCACCAGTTTCAGAGAACGAGATGGGAAAATCAGGTGGACATCATCAGCCAGATAGATGGAGGCACATATACTGCAGGTGCTATGCGGAAAGTTGTGTAAGTTTTTCGTTTTTAAGGCGGAGGTAGCATAGTGGCTAAGGAGTTTGAGCAGGTTGGACTTGCTTGCAGTAATCGTTGTACCATTGAGCAAGGCACTTACCCCTGAGTTGCTCTTGGGAGAATGACCCTTGAAATTGAATTTACAGATGTTAGTCGCTGTGTAATTAAATTTACAGATGTTAGTCGCTGTGTAGTTAAATTTACAGATGTTAGTCGCTGTGTAATTAAATTTACAGATGTTAGTCGCTGTGTAGTTAAATTTACAGATGTTAGTCGCTGTGTATAAAAGTGCCTGCTAAATGTAAAATGTAAATCAAATCAAATCAAATCAGGCTTATTGGCCATATACTTGCGTATACAAGGAATTTGCTCTCTGCATTTATCCCATCCGTGAATTAGTGAACACACACAGCACACAGTGAACACACAGTGAGGTGAGGCACACACTAAGCCGGCGCAGTGAGCTGCCTTCATACAAGCGGCGCTTGGGGAGCAGTGTGGGGTAGGTGCCTTGCTCAAGGGCACTTCAGCCGTGGACTGGTCGGGGATCAAACCGGCAACCCTCCGGTTACAAGCTCGAAGCCCTAATCAGTTGGCCACGGCTAACGTAGTCTCAAATCATTAACAGTTTTACTATTTCTTTCTATTCTGAATATTATTTACATCATGAAGCTATACTCATTTATGCAGGAACGATATGTTTCATTCTTCTGGTGGAGCAAGACCTGGGGCTAAGAGGATCCTCATTGTCATCACAGATGGGGAATCCTCTGATGCCTCAGACTATCCCAGTGTCACTGCGCTGGCCGAGGGCAAAAAGATTACTAGATATGCCGTTGGGGTAAGACATGAAACCTTACTGTTAATCCACTTTAAAGCATATCACAGACACTTATTTTCATCAGCATTTGGGCCCCCTGTTGTTCCTCTGATCTCAGTCTTGTTTATGCCTTACACAACAAGCTGATTTAAAATAAAATGTGCACTTTTTTGTGCAAATAAAATTTGCACTCATTTGCATTAAATATTATAACACTTTAATAATACTTGAGTATCTACATAAGAGTGACGTGACATTGTCATGAACACATGAAACTGTAAAACCCTAACCCAAAACCTTGAAAAAAAAGTTTGTGTCAAAAACCAAATGACATGTTGTGATGGCCGTCAGTACTTACAGTACAGTATTTATGACTATAGAATGTTTACGACACGTTCATGACAGTGTCATTTCACCCTTATTAAGATACCGGCAAGCAAAGTGTAACCTAAAATGTTATTCTCAACATTATTGATTCTCCAAAAAAAAAAAAAAAAAACTACAGTACAGGTTTATGTGTGCACCAACTCTCCCCAGAGACTGACCCTGATGTGAGATGCCACTTCTCTTCCTTATGTCACAGGTTGGAAATGCCTTTAACAGTCAGTCAGCACTTACTGAGCTCAGAGGCATCGCATCTTCACCAGAATCAGACCATGTGTTTAAAGTCAACAGCTTTGAGGCACTGGAAAAAATTAGCACCACCCTGGAAAAGAGCATCGTTATAGAAGGTGTGGGCACACTTTGATTCATCAGCACTTGCAAATGTAGTTACCACCAAGGAATGAAAGATCTTCACCTACAGAGGGATTATGGAGTAGGTCTAAACATGTGCTAAATAGATCCAAGCTGTCAGCCTTGACTTGAAGGGTACAAAACAATTTATTTGTAAACTGTTATGTTGGTGACACCTTATTTTGGTGATATGTACAGTGGTAGTAGGGGCAAGAGGCATGCTAATAGTGGCACATTACCTCAATATTAGCCTGGCTAATCTCGCCCACTGAGTCAGACATCCAAGGCTTCTCCTCCCTGCCCAGGGTCGGACTGGGAACAAAATTGGGCCCTGGCATTTTTCTCCTGGACCGGCCCACCACTGGACTCCCCAGTTTGTGAACCGCTGCTATAGTGTATACTGTAGTGTATAGTTCAGGTATTAGTGTATAGTTCAGGTATTATAGTGTTGGCCACTTTCCACTAAAAAGTAGCCTATTTAATACGTTTTCGCATAGTAGCCTACTACTACTATCCCGAAATATGTTTTGAATGACATGGGGCGCACGGAGGTGAACGGCTGGACAAACGCGAAATGACAAGGTGCTAAACAATTTAGTATACCTGTAGACAGGCTTTGTGGTTAAAATGATGAAAACCAGTAGGCCTAGTCTGCCACAGTTTCAAGCACAGTAGCCAACACTATAGTTTACACGCACAGAAAATAAAAGTCAATATAGGCTATCAGCATCACGAGATTGCAGTTATTATCGGAAAATCCTGACAAGTCAAACTGGACGCGAACGCGAGCAAAGCCAACAAAAAAACAACAACTTCCTAAATGATGTATTTTTAAATAAATAATTTGACCTTTACCGTTTCATGGCTTCTGCTAAGAAACAAATAGCCTAGTGCATCACACACATCGAACACTTACATCAAACATTCTTCAGAACGCAGAATAACCCGTCTGCTTTCACTTTCAATGAAATCCACTAGATAACGGACAAAGTTTGCAATGAGTGATAGCCTATGAATGAAAGAAGCACCAACCCCGCCGTAATTGTCAGCGGACTACATAGCAATGATGTTAGGCTACAGCAATTTATACATGACGGGCCGCAAATAAATAACTTAAACATTTTGCCATAAAAAAAAATAAATAAAAAAAAAGAATCTCGGAGTCCACCGGCCCACATGTGCACCGGCCCACCGGGCATTTGCCCGACTGTACAGATTGCCAGTCCAAGCCTGTCCCTGCCTATAGTCGAAGAAGCTATGGCCGCCTACTTCGCCCCACATGGACAACCAACCTCCGGATGCTCTGCACTCCCTTCCAAGCCTTGCCGACTCACCAACTCTTGTTGAGAAGGCATACTCGTGCATCAGTCAGTCTTGCAGGGCCCCCAACACTACCGCACTCATGACTGTTTACGTTGGTGGGATCCTCAGCCGCTCAGAAATCACAACCTCCTGCTCTGCCTTCTCAACAACCACTCCATCCTCCCCACCGGGCTATGGCTGTGGTTAAGAAGACGTTGACAGCAGCAGTCAAGAACAAGTTCAAGGGACATTCACACTGCTGCCGACTTGAGCTTCCAAAGATACAGGAAGTCATTCATTGTCAATGGAAGCCGGCTTCTCTCAGCTGCAAGCAGCGGCAAATCCGTCGTTGCGTTTTGGGCGTCTTAAGTGACTTGAGCATCAAGCAGAAAGTTGAAATTGGCTCAACTTTATGGTAATGAGCTATGACGCGGTTCAGTGGCAAACAACCAGCAATGAACATGATTGAACATAGAATGCTGCCACTTCAGAACGGGCAAAGCGTCCAAAGCTTTCCACGGCGTCCTTGGCAGGGCGTCCAGAGCTTCTTGGAAGCTCAAGTCGGTGGCGGTGTGTACAGTACGTACAGTAAGGCTCACTCCTGACCACACTGCTCAGACCAAATACCAGTGCAGTTCTGTCTCTTGATAAGTGAGGCTCCCCCTCATACTCATTTCATGGTCACTGGCGCACACAATTGCCTGATTCCAAATTATTAATAGATATTAGAAAGCTAGATACCACATTGGGCTCCAAATTGTAGCCTACATTAAATGACATCTTGGTGGGGGCAACAATTAAGCAGAAGCCAATGGAGAAACAGGTGTCTTTGATTGATTGACAGGTGACAGGTGTCAATGATGAGTTGCCCATAGACAGTAAGGTGTTGTCCCCAGTAATGACCGTTGCATTGACATACAGTATGCTACCTAATAGAACTTTACGGACAATTGCGGTATCTTTCTTTCTATATCTATGGTAGGAGTCCCATGAAGCACAAAAAAACCCAGACATAGGCCCACATGCAACATCTGTTGAGCACTTTGGGTGCGCCGACATACATACAGTATTACCATCCCAAACACAGCACTTACAGTAGCTGCACATCAGAGCACCTGTCCTGAGTGCACACACACTCGCTTTTTTCCATAAGGTGGCCAAGGTGCTGCATGCTACATGCTGCAATTTATTAGCCTTTCAACTCGATTCCATTCAGTACTGGTTACAAGTCAGTTCCCCCTCAACGCGCAACTACGCTCAGGCAGGAATTCTCAAAGCTGGCTGCCAAGCAAGCTATACAACCAGTCAAACCAAAGCATGCAACGAGGCATTTTACTGCACACACTTCATAATCCCAAAAGAATGATGCCAGTCTCAGACCCATCCTCTATCTCAGACACTTGAATGACTATCTAAGAAAGATACCATTCAAAGTGATAATTCAATTTCAAATAGGCTACTCGCCAGTCTACGTGATGACCAATGACTAGTTCATGTCAATAGACTTGAAAGACGTTTTCTTCAACTTCAGGATAGCGAACAGACACAGAAAATATCTGTGCTTCAGACTCGGCTGACAGGTGTGAGAATTCACGGTAGCCTACTCAGGTGTTCTCTTCGAGGCTGGGATGACTGGCTGCACTCTCTGCAGCTTGCGGACCCGGCAAGAAGACGTTCCACAACTCCACAAACAAAGGTCTAGCATGTCAGACTTTTTTTGGATTCTACGACTCCCGTATTGACACTGACACTATGGTTACAGTACATGCAACAAATAGCCTATACGATGGCCTAGATGATCTTGCAATGTGGACAATCTCCCCACCAATAGGCGGCAATAATTTCTGATCGCCGTGATTAGGCTATCTGATCACCTAGTCTGACATATAATTGTAAAGGAACATTTTGGTAGAGAAAACAATTGTGTTATCTGCACAGGCTATAACACTCATCACTGCACACACACCAGCTCTGCTTGTGATGTACAGTATTGATAACTCAAGGGGGGTAGCCTACACACATAAAGATTTCCCCCAGATTTCCCCCCTTCCGACCAAAGACAGACAACAGCCGATTATCTTAAGATCGTAAGATTATCTTATTCTCTTGTATTGTGTGGTGTGTTAGGAGTCAAAATTCTCCTGACAATAACCTTTATGACACGACGGAAAACATTTGGCGCCGATCATCGTAAATATGACACATGTTCAATATTTGCCACAATATTTCCGAGGGCAGCCGAGAAAGATTTTTTATCGTCGTGTGGGTTCTCTCACAGATAGATTTTTGTCAATTTCCAATGTGCTGGTTCCGAGTACCCATTTAGAGCAAAAGGGCTACACAATGTGTTGCAACTGAAGAGGAGAGACTTGTTCAGTCTGGAACAACAGATTCACAGTGCAATACCTCATGTTATCAATATATGTTTTGTTTTCCCAGTTACATTGCCAAAACCAGTTCTCACACTTCAAACGGAAAGGAGGTCACCTTGGGGTCAACCTGTTCAGATGACCTGCTCCATCTCCACTCAGCACCTGGGAGGGACATTCACCCTACAGCAGCTCTCTGGGTCCTATAGACAGACTAAGGCAGCTTCAGGAACCTCTGCTGTGTTCACCATCCCTCAGATGGACTTTGTCCATGAAGGATCCTACTACTGCCAGTACCAAACACGAGTGTCCAGTCGTGATTTCACCTCCTCCCGCAGTGATTCTGTCAGCCTCTCTGTAGTAGGTAAGATGTGGATGAATAAATGAGTCTGGCCGCTTTTCCCAGATTGGTTAAGAAGCTCTTAAGTGCTAAGGTCATCTTAGGAGCGCTTTTAAGAATGCTCCTAAGAAGATCTTAGCACTTAGAGCTTCTTAACCAATCTGGGCAATGCAGCCTCTGTCAGTTTCTCCGTAGTGAATGAGATGTTGTAGGACCAGCTATTCTGTTGCATTGCTTTTTTGGGGTATTCTACACAACATTTCCATGTTAAGTTTTAACCCGCTGAGGTGGATTATTCTCTATAAAAAATGTTTGGTCCTTCAACTGCTGAACTGTAATGTTACCAAATACCATTGGTGCAGTTGATACAACTAAGCAATTGTTAAATAGTGTGAACAATTGTTACATCTTCAGAGAATGCCTACATGTGCAAGGACAATGTCGATAATTTTGGAAGCTAATGTTTCAAATTGTTTTTCCTCCCAGTAACACTGCCAAAACCAGCTCTCACACTCCAAACAGGAAGAAATGCATCATGGGGTCAGTCTGTTCAGATGAACTGCTCTATCTCTACTCAGCACCTGGGAGGGACATTCACCCTACAGCAGCTCTCTGGGTCCTATAGACAGACTAAGGCAGCTTCAGGAACCTCTGCTGCGTTCACCATCCGTCAGGTGGACTTTGTCCATGAAGGATCCTACTACTGCCAATACCAAACACGAGTGTCCAGTCGTGATTTCACCTCATCCCGCAGTGATTCTGTCAGCTTCTCTGTAGTAGGTAAGATGTGGATCAGCATCATAAGTGTATGACTTTCAATCTCACTGACTTTCAATCTTACATTGGGTTCCCTCGGACATCCTAGTCTACAGTTGAGTTTGGCAGAAATAGTCCATTACTCCTTCCCATGTGGCATGTAACCAAATATGAAATCAAATTTAAAGTAACTCAGCTGTATGAGTTCTACATTTTTATGTTCAACATCCTGGGTATTTATAAAGTCCTAAATGCATCAAGAACTGATCAAAAGGGTCGTGTTCAGTCTGGATCAATAAAGATTCATAGTGCAAAACCTAATGTTCTAAATTGTTTTCTTTTCCTAGTTTCACTGCCAAAACCAGCTCTCACACTTCAAACAGGAAGAAATGCATCTTGGGGTCAGTCTGTTCAGATGAACTGCTCTATCTCTACTCAGCACCTGGGAGGGACATTCACCCTTCAGCAGCTCTCTGGGTCCTATAGACAGACTAAGGCAGCCTCAGGAACCTCTGCTGCGTTCACCATCCGTCAGGTGGACTTTGTCCATGAAGGATCCTACTACTGCCAGTACCAAACACGAGTGTCCAGTCGTGATTTCACCTCCTCCCACAGTGATTCTGTCAGCCTCTCTGTAGTAGGTAAGATGTGGATGAAGAACATTGGCTTCATAAGTATATGACTTTCAATGTTACATTGTGTTCCCTTGGACATCCTAGTCTACAATTGATTGGCAGATGTAGTCTGTCACTTATTTTCATGGGGTTCATAACCAACTGGGAAATCAAAATGAAAGTAACTCAATTCTGCATTTTTAAAATGTTCAAATCCTGAGTAGTTATTGAGTCCTAAATGTCCTAAATTGTCTTCTCCTAGTAACACTGCCAAAACCAGCTCTCACAGTTCAAACAGGAAGAAATGCATCATGGGGTCAGTCTGCACAGATGACCTGCTCCATCTCCACTCAACACCTGGAAGGGACATTCACCCTTCAGCAGCTCTCTGGGTCCTATAGACAGACTAAGGCAGCCTCAGGAAACTCTGCTGCGTTCACCATCCGTCAAGTGGACTTTGTCCATGAAGGATCCTACTACTGCCAGTACCAAACACGAGTGTCCAGTCGTGATTTCTCCTCCTCCCGCAGTGATTCTGTCAGCCTCTCTGTAGTAGGTAAGATGTGGATGAAGAACACTGGCTTCCAAAGTATATAACTTTCAATCTTACATTGTGTTCCCTCGGATATCCTAGTCAACAATTGATTTGCCAATTGTTATTTGCATGGGAATTAACCAGCTGAGTAATTGAACAGAAAAATCACAATGTCGGAATTCTATTTTGTCTCAATTACGAAATTGCTGGGTTCTTCATCAGAGCTAAAGGTCTACACAATATAACACTGACTTACAAATATGATCTCGTTCAGTCTGGAACAATAAAGATTCACAGTGCAATACCTAATGTTATGAAAATATTTTTGTTTTCTCAGTTACACTGTCAAAACCAGTTCTCACCCTTCAAACGGAAAGTAGGTCACCTTGGGGTCGACTTGTTCAGATGACCTGCTCCATCTCCACTCAGCACCTGGGAGGGACATTCACCCTACAGCAGCTCTCTGGGTCCTATAGACAGACAAAGGCAGCCTCAGGAACGTCTGCTGCGTTCACCATCCGTCAGGTGGACTTTGTCCATGAAGGATCCTACTACTGCCAGTACCAAACACGAGTGTCCAGTCGTGATTTCACCTCTTCCCGCAGTGATTCTGTCAGCTTCTCTGTAGTAGGTAAGATGTGGATGAAGAACATTGGCTTCATAAGTTTATGACTTTCAATCTTACATTGGGTTCCCTTGGACATCCTAGTCTACAGTTGATTGGTAGATGTAGTCTGTGACTTATTTTCATGGGGTGCGTAACCAACTCTTAAGTCGAAATGAAAGTAACTCAATGTATGAATTCTGCATTTTTAAAATGTTCAACATCCTGAGTAGTTGTTGAGTCCTAATGTTCTAAATTGTTTTCTTCTCCCAGTAACTCTGCCAAAACCAGCTCTCACACTTCAAACAGGAAGAAATGCATCATGGGGTCAGTCTGTTCAGATGAACTGCTCTATCTCCACTCAGCACCTGGGAGGGACATTCACCCTACAGCAGCTCTCTGGGTCTTATAGACAGACTAAGGCAGCTTCAGGAACCTCTGCTGCATTCACCATCCCTCAGGTGGACTTTGTCCATCAAGGATCCTACTACTGCCAGTACCAAACACGAGTGTCCAGTCGTGATTTCACCTCCTCCCGCAGTGATTCTGTCAGCTTCTCTGTAGTAGGTAAGATGTGGATCAAGAACACTGGCATCACAAGTATATGACTTTCAATCTTTCAATCTTACATTTTGTTCCCTTGTAGCCTGGCTGGCGCCTACCACTTCTCAATGAGACTTGGTCTGGCATCCAAATGTTCATTTTCTCGTATTTGAAAAAATGCCCAGATCCGTTCATTGGGCGCCACGGATGTTTATCAAATGCGTCTGTGCATAGCTCATCATGGCCTTGCTTTCCCCCCTGTTCTGTGATTGGTCTCCTATCTGAGGCAAAAATTAGGGCGGTAGTGTCCAGACTGCCTTAGCAGTGTGAATCAAATCGCATGCAAGGCAGCATGGGAACACCCAGGCTAGTTCCCTTGGACATCCTAGTCTACAATTGATTGGTAGATGTAGTCCGTGACTTATTTTCATGAGGTGCGTAACCAACTGTGAAGTCAAAATGAAAGTAACTCAATGTATGAATTACGCATTTTTAAAATGTTCAACATCCTGAGTAGTTATTGAGTCCTAAATGTTCTAAATTGTTTTCTTCTCCTAGTAACAATGCCAAAACCAGCGCTCACACTTCAAACAGGAAGAAATGCATCATGGGGTCAGTCTGTTCAGATGAACTGCTCTATCTCCACTCAGCACCTGGGAGGGACATTCACCCTTCAGCAGCTCTCTGGGTCCTATAGACAGACTAAGGCAGCCTCAGGAACCTCTGCTGCGTTCACCATCCGTCAGGTAGACTTTGTCCATGAAGGATACTACCACTGCCAGTACCAAACACGAGTGTCCAGTCGTGATTTCACCTCTTCCCGCAGTGATTCTGTCAGCCTCTCTGTAGTAGGTAAGATGTGGATGAAGAATACTGGCTACATATGACTTTCAATCTTACATTGGGTTCCTTTGGACATTCTAGTCTACAATTGATTTTGGCATACCTGTAGTTTATTACTTAGTTTCATGGGGTGCGAAATCAACTTTGAAATCAAATTTAAAGTGACTCAATGTATGAATTCTGCATTTTTAATAAGTTCAATGTGCCATGTAATTATTGAGTCATAAATGCATCAAGAACTGACAAAAAGGGTATTTTTCAGTCTGGAACAATAAAACTTCATAGTGGAAAAAAAAATATGTTCTAAATTGTTTTATTTTCCCAGTAACACTGGCAAAACCAGTTCTCACACTTCAATCAGGAAGAAATGCATCATGGGGTCAGTCTGTACAAATGAGCTGCTCCATCTCCACCCAGCACCTGGGAGGGTTATTCACCCTACAGCAGCTCTCTGGGTCCTATAGACAGACTAAGGCAGCTTCAGGAACCTCTGCTGCGTTCACCATCCGTCAAGTGGACTTTGTCCATGAAGGATCCTACTACTGCCAGTACCAAACACGAGTGTCCAGTCGTGACTTCACCTCTTCCCGCAGTGATTCTGTCAGCCTCTCTGTAGTAGGTAAGATGTGGATGAATAAATTAATCTGGCCGCATTTCCCAGATTGGTTAAGAAGCTCTTAAGTGCTAAGATCTTCTTAGGAGCGCTTTTAAGAACACTCCTTAGAAGATTTTAGCACTTAAGAGCTTGTTACCCAATCTGGGCAACGCAACCTCTGTCAGTTTCTCCGTAGTGAATGAGATGTTGTAGGACCAGCTATTCTCTTACATTGTTTTTTTTTGGGGGTATTCTACACAACTTTTCCATGTTAAGTTGTAACCCGCTAAGGTGGATTGTTCTGTATCAAAAATGTTTGGTCCTTCAACTGCTGAACTGTAATGTAATACTATTGGTGCAGTTGATACGAGGGTAATCGGTCTATGAGAAGGCACTACTAAGCAATTGTTAAATAGTGTGAAAAATTGTTACATGTTCAGAGAATGCTTACATGTGGAAGGACAATGTCGATAATTTTGGAAACTAATGTATCAAATTGTTTTTTTCCCAGTAACTCTGCCAAAACCAGCTCTCATACTCCAAACAGGAAGAAATGCATCATGGGGTCAGTCTGTTCAGATGAACTGTTCTATATCCACTCAGCACCTGGGAGGGACATTCACCCTACAGCAGCTCTCGGTGTCCTATAGACAGACTAAGGCAGCCTCAGGAACCTCTGCTGCGTTCACCATCCGTCAGGTGGACTTTGTCCATGAAGGATACTACTACTGCCTGTACCAAACACGAGTGTCCAGTCGTGATTTCATCTCTTCCCGCAGTGATTCTGTCAGCCTCTCTGTAGTAGGTAAGATGTTGATGAAGAACACTGGCTACATAAGTATATGACTTTCAATGTTACATTGTGTTCCCTTGGACATCCTAGTCTACAATTGATTGGCAGATGTAGTCCGTCAATTATTTTCATGGGATTCATAACCAACTGGGAAATCAAAATGAAAGTGACTCAATTTATGAATTCTGCATTTTTAAAATGTTCAAATCCTGAGTAGTAATTGAGTCCTAAATGTTCTAAATTGTTTTATTTTCCCAGTAACACTGGCAAAACCAGTTCTCACACTTCAATCAGGAAGAAATGCATCATGGGGTCAGTCTGTACAAATGAGCTGCTCCATCTCCACCCAGCACCTGGGAGGGACATTCACCCTACAGCAGCTCTCTGGGTCCTATAGACAGACTAAGGCAGCTTCAGGAACCTCTGCTGCGTTCCCCATCCGTCAAGTGGACTTTGTCCATGAAGGATCCTACTACTGCCAGTACCAAACACGAGTGTCCAGTCGTGACTTCACCTCTTCCCGCAGTGATTCTGTCAGCCTCTCTGTAGTAGGTAAGATGTGGATGAATAAATTAATCTGGCCGCATTTCCCAGATTGGTTAAGAAGCTCTTAAGTGCTAAGATCTTCTTAGGAGCACTTTTAAGAACGCTCCTTAGAAGATTTTAGCACTTAAGATCTTGTTACCCAATCTGGGCAACGCAACCTCTGTCAGTTTCTCTGTAGTGAATGAGATGTTGTAGGACCAGCTATTCTGTTACATTGTTTTTTGGGGGGGTATTCTACACAACATTTCCATGTTAAGTTGTAACCCGCTAAGGTGGATTGTTCTGTATCAAAAATGTTTGGTCTTCTGCTGAACTGTAATGTAATACTATTGGTGCAGTTGATACGAGTGTAAGCGGTCTATGAGAATGCACTACTAATACCCCTTTTCCACCGACGCGGTTCTGGTGCTGGTTTGGAGCCAGTGCCAAGTCTGGAACCAGTTCTTTGCTTTTCCACACAAAATAACCTGGCTCTGGGCCAGGAAAACTGGTTCCAACTCAGCACCAACTTTGAGCTGGACCAGAGATAAGAACCAGTTACGTCAAGTGTTGTGAGTGGATTTCAGCAAATCAGAAGCTTGCGTTCCCACAGTGGCGGGAGTAACAAAAAAATCTGAAAACAATGGCGGCAGCTCCGGGGGTCGTAACTGGAAATATTCAATGTGAATAAAGGTTTCTTGACCACTTTTAATGGCTAATTTTGATACGGTTTATTGTTTATATGCGACACAAATGTGTCCCGGACACACAGATCATTGCAGGTTGCTGTAAGCTCCCGAACGGTAAAGTTAGCTTGTTAGCTTGTTGACCAAAACATAGCAATCTAGCATGCTGATATAACTACTGTGGTGTTTCTGGTCAGGCTAACGTTAGCAGCAAAAAAAAGCAGCGTAGCATGGTCATAACCATAACAACGGGTGTTAATCAAGTGCTAATATTGGCTAACATGCTTTTCTAGCGACTGCAATAAATACACAAGCAGCATAGGTAAGGTAAGGTACTTTTATTTTTATAGCGCATTTAATGTGCACTGAGTGCAACCCAAAGCGCTTCACAGAACACAGAGACAGTGCCAAAACGGAGTGGCGTAGTCGCCAGCGTACCCATGACAACACAGCAAACAAATTCACAAAATAACAAGACACAATGCCGGACGGAGTGGCGTAATCGCCAGCGTACCCGTGACACCAAGACATACAAGACAGACAAACAAATAAACAAATGTCAAATAAATAATAAAACAAACAAAAAACAGAAAAGTCCACGTCAACCTAGTCCAATCAACTGCACTCAAGTCAGATGGCTGAGAAGTCCCAGAGCAATGAAGACGTACAGCCTAGCCCTCAATCGCTGGCAGATCCTCAGCAGATGAGATGGCCTGCAGGCCCAGCCGATACAGCCTGCTGGCAAATCGTGACCATCCGACCATCGCCGCTGACAGGTACCAGGAAGATGCGCCGATGCGCTGCACCAGAGCGAAGAGACACTGGGACACAGGAGGATCCCCCGGTGCTTGCCCGAAAACCGCGTCCCTCTCCTGCGCCAGACCAGCCGATGTCCCAGCTGAGCTGACAGTCAACCGACCGAAACAGCCACCGAGTCCGCTGTCTCGAAAACAGACCAGCCAGCAGCATAAGAGGAGCCCCGCGGCCCCAGTCCAGCAACACCAGAGAGCATAGGGCACGTCCGGTTTTATTCCACAAATGGATACAGTGATACAGTTGAACTCTCTCGACATTTGAGCTTTTTGTGCTCAAAGTTAATCGTAATAAGTTTTTCCACCACATCTCCATTTCTGCTGGTTGTTTTGGGATACAAAAGCGCACGTAAACAGTGACGTAGCGACGCAGCACTACTCTGGAACTCAGTCTGTGGAAAAGCGAGCTGGTTCTTGGATAATCGGCAGGTAGCACCAGCACCGAACTGGCACTAGCACCAGCCCGGAACCGGCACCTGGTTCGTGGCAGTGGAAAAGGGGTATAAGCAATTGTTAAATAGTGTGAAAAATTGTTACATCTTCAGAGAATGCTTACATGTGAAAGGACAATGTCGATAATTTTGGAAACTAATGTTTCAAATTGTTTTTCTTCCCAGTGACACTGCCAAAACCAGCTCTCACACTCCAAACAGAAAGAAATGCATCATGGGGTCAGTCTGTACAAATGAGCTGCTCTATCTCAACTCAGCACCTGGGAGGGACATTCACCCTACAGCAGCTCTCTGGGTCCTATAGACAGACTAAGGCAGCCTCAGGAACCTCTGCTGTGTTCACCATCCGTCAGATGGACTTTGTCCATGAAGGATCCTACTACTGTCAGTACAAAACACGAGTGTCCAGTCGTGATTTCACCTCTTACCGCAGTGATTCTGTCAGCCTCTCTGTAGTAGGTAAGATATTGATGAAGAACATTGGCTTCATAAGTATATGACTTTAAATCTTACATTGTGTTCCCTCTGGTATCCTAGTCAACAATTTATTTTGGCAGATGTAGTCCATTTCTTAATTTCATGGGGTGTGTAACCAACTGTGTAATCAAAATTAAAGTAATTCAATGTATGAATTGTGCATTTTTAAAAAGTTTAATGTGCCGGGTTGTTATTGAGTTATAAATGCATCAAGAATTGACAAAAAAGGGTCTTGTTCAGTCTGGAATGATAAAAAAAAACCCTAATGTTCTAAATTGTTTTCTTTTCCTAGTAACTCTGCCAAAACCAGCTCTCACACTTCAAACAGGAAGAAATGCATCATGGGGTCAGTCTGTTCAGATGAACTGCTCTATATCCACTCAGCACCTGGGAGGGACATTCACCCTACAGCAGCTCTCTGGGTCCTATAGACAGACTAAGGCAGCCTCAGGAACCTCTGCTGCGTTCACCATCCGTCAGTTGGACTTTGTCCATGACGGATACTATTACTGCCAGTACCAAACACGAGTGTCCAGCCGTGATTTCTCCTCCTCCCACAGTGATTCTGTCGGCCTCTCTGTAGTAGGTAAGATATTGATGAACACTGGCTACATAAGTACATATATATGACTTCGGATATCCTACAATTGATTTGCCATTTGATATTTGCATGGGAATTAACCAGCTGTGTAAATGAACTGAAAAATCACGATGTCAGAACTCTATTTTGTCTGAATTTGGAAATTGCTGGGTACTTAATTAGAGATAAAGGTCTACACAATATTACTTTGACTACAAATATGATCTTGTTCAGCCTTGAACAACAACAATTCACAGTGCAATACCTAATGTTGTGACAATATTTTTGTTTTCTCAGTTACACTGCCAAAACCAGTTCTCACCCTTCAAACGGAAAGTAGGTCACCTTGGGGTCGACCTGTTCAGATAAACTGCTATATCTCCACTCAGCACCTGGGAGGGACATTCACCCTTCAGCAGCTCTCTGGGTCCTACAGACAGACTAAGGCAGCCTCAGGAACCTCTGCTGCGTTCACCATCCATCAGGTGGACTTTGTCCATGAAGGATCCTACTACTGCCAGTACCAAACACGAGTGTCCAGTCGTGATTTCATCTCTTCTCACAGTGATTCTGTCAGCCTCTCTGTAGTAGGTGAGAAAGTGAAAACATTTCTCCTTGATTTTATTTATACTGTATACAAGGCAGCGCTTTAGTTTCAGGCACATTCAACTGAGGATGCTCCCAAATATAATCAGTGGTTTCATTGACCTAACAACATAGTACATACAAAAAAAATATTTATTTTAGATTTATTAAAATCTAAATATACTGTATAGTATGTTCTTTATGGGTGTTTTATGTCCTCCAGTGTCCCTGTCACAGCCCATCATCTCTGTGAGTGCCCCAGAGGAAGAGCTGGTCTTGGGGCCCCACGGCCCAGAGGTCCCCTGGGGCCAAAGCTTCTCCATCATCTGCTCCACCAAGCCACAGTACCAAGGAGGCTCTTTCCACCTCACCTCTGATGGGTCAGCTGAGATCTGGACTGAGCTGGCTGTCAATCACTCGGCCTCTTTCTACTTTCCTAAGGCAGATTTCATCCATGCAGGGAACTACAGCTGCATCTATGAGGTCACTTTGTCATCTCGTCACTTCCCCTCTGGAAAAACAGACGTGCTTTGTGTGACCATAAGAGGTGTAGTAACACTCCCTGTGCGTTCAGTCACATTTTTACGATGTTGTGTTTTCCTTTTGTGAAATATGCCACTCGCTTGCTTTCCAGCACTGACTTGGATGGAGTGGTCTCGCCATATAGCGTCTGCACGTCCCTCTGTGTTCTATGGAGTGACACTTGGGCTGTTGCTTCTACTGTTGCTTCTCCTGCTGGTCCTGTGCTCAGTGTTGCTTTTGAACAAAACGAAGGCTAAATATGTGATCAACGAGGAGTACTGTAAGCACCCATTCTACAGTAACAGATCCTTCACATCATACCCCTGGCTGGACCAGGTCATTGATATGCTAATAGGAAGAGGACATGAATAACCTTACTGTTGTTTTGTCCTTAATCTCAGGGCCCATGAGTTCATTTGAGGTACTGCAGAGCCACCAGAGAGCAAGTGAGGACAATGAAGATACCAATTCCGATGGATGAAAAACATGTCCTGCATGGATTTTCATTGTTAGCAGACCTCAGTATATATATGTGGTTAAAGATTTGCGCTTTTGCTTTACTGATTTGCCCTGATTGCCATATTTGTCTGATGCTCAATGAATCCTCTTTTTTGTCCATGACATTGCATTTTTTAACAGTATGGTAGAAATAATTAGTGTCTAAGCAGAGAAACTTCTGGATCCTTATTCTTTGCGACTTCTTTCTTTTTCAGCCACTAAAATTCATACAGGCTTCAAACGTTGTATGTAGATTCATATCCTACCAACAATATCACATAATTGTAATGATCTTGCTGCACCTCTAGGGGGAGTACAGTAGCAATATTCCTGAATCCAATCTAACCGGCCTGGGGTGCTTTTCCCAAAACCATAGTTTTAGAATCAGAATCAGAATCAGAGTCAGCTTTATTGGCCAGGTTTGCGTGAACAAACAAGGAATTTAACTCCGGTTAATCTTTGCAACACTCAACAATAACATAAAACACAGTAAAAAAAAGAATAAGGGCAATAAGCTATGTGTAAGAATAAAGGAATAATTCTAATAATTTCCTAAAGTCCACTGTCATCTCCACAGTCTTCTTCGGGTTGTGCTCCAGGTGGTTCTGACTGCACCACTAGTGCTAACCTGTTGCCAACTTACAGTAGTTGGTTGGCAAGGGGAAATGGCAATGGCAGTGCAACCAACAAATTTGCTAACTTAGTTACTTACTTGTTAAAGGGATATTCCGCCATTTTTGGAAATAAGCTCACGTGTCTCCTCTCAAGTTAGAAAGTGCAACAAGACCAACTGAAAATGAAACGGGCGTTGTTACAGGCTGATTTGACACGGCGTGACATCTGGCGTAATAATCAAGGCAACTTGCAAACTACAGTACTGGCACTACTACTGCTTGTTGTCTATGGGGACTATTTTCAGATGCTGTGTACGATATCACTGCGCCTATGGTACGTTTGCAAGTTGCCTTGATTATTACGCCAGATGAGAGTGTAGTTCCATGTCAAATCAGCCAGGTTTCATTTTCAGTTGGTCTTATTGCACTTTCTAACTTGAGAGGAGACACGTTTTAAATGGGAAAATTACCAGAAATCTTGGTCACTTTTAAACATGAAGCTAGCAGGCGAGAAGCTAATGGTCTAATCCGATTCAATGATCTAGGCTGAAGCTAAAAGTTGTATCGCCAGACTCACAGAATGGCTGGATGAACGGGAACAAGGTAAATATCGATTGTTTTGCCCGAGGGGAGGTGGGAAATGAGCGTATTTCCAAACATGGCGGAATATCCCTTTAACTTAGTTAGCAACTATGGTTTTGGGAAACCACCAGGCACCCCAGGTCCATCTCTGCCACACTTTCCAACCTTTTTCAAAAATAATTAATGTAGTGTATTATTTTCAAGACCGTTTTCTCGGCAAATCATCATACAGATCACGCTGACAAAAACGACTAAATATTTCAATACTGGTTGACATAAAAATGTGAAATTTGATGCACTTATACCAACCTGGTTGGTTGCTTATATGTAGCCTCATCTGAAAACATTTTGTGAAGTAGGCCTATCAATTAATCAGCTCTTCAAAATGGCCACCAAAAGGCCACTGTAAATGGCCAATCATCGTGAAACTTCCTAGGCTCAATCACAATGACATAGAAACTATGCACCAGGGGCCAATATTCTTGATCCCATATACTCACATTGCTAATGTGTATATTATTTTGGTTTTTCAGGATAATGTTGTGCTATTGAACTTCACAGAGCACATCCTTGTCTTAAATAAGTGTATGACAGGAAGCTACAATGTATCTACAGTATATCATCAAAGCATTTTTCAGGGCTGTTATTTTTGCTTAGATGGAGCTTGGATACCAAAGATAAATAAAGCATCTCAGTTTGTGTATCACGCTTTTTTCACTAGTATTATTATTTGTTCAGTTCTATACATTACATTGTATTAATACATATGATGTCTATTTTACACCATAAGAGACACTAACCGAGGAGTGATTCCAGGATTCAAGGGGATAACCATATATTTCCTGGTTAAAATACATCAAATAATCCAGTGGTTCTCAAACTGTGGTACGGGTAGGCCTATTAGCGATACTAATGTTTGTTAAATGTTGGGTATTCAAGAACATGACCTTCGATATATGGCCACAAGATTGAGGGCAACATAAAACAATGATTGTTTTCATTTTAAAATCCTTATTAAAGCCAAAATGTTACATTAATGAGTCACTCTCTGTGCTGCCACATCCAGGAGGGAGTGGTTTGGTAAGACAGCAAAGAGCAGTGAAAGGCACAGAATTCTCAGTAGACTGGCTATCACCATACTAAGCTCAATCTTTTCAGATTGAACAGGAGATGGATCTGCAGGTTTCCAGCCTGAGCTGCCGGGCGAAATACAAATTTGCCGGAAGTTCAGGCAGGGTTCACCCAGCCTACCAACTCAGATGAAAATGAGGGAATTATGCACAACCATACAAAAATATGACTGGGTTTCCAACAATATAAAGCTTAATGCAAATTGGTGAAATGCTCCTTTAAGCTCACGATATTCAGACCGGCCCATAACGTTAACGTGGGCCTGATGAAATCAAATGAATCCAGCGATTCCTTTTTTTAGTGTTTATTTATAAAAAATAAATTAATAACACATTTATTTATTTACATTTAATTCACAATAAAAAAAACAACTATACAATACAAAAAAATACATTTACGAATTGCTACTTTTAACAATCAAAAATCACTATGAACTCATGTATGTAACACTTTACAGTAAGATAGGCCTACATGAATTATTGTGAATTTATGCATTTATTTATTTCATTAATTCACGATGTACTGTATGTATTACTTCATTCCTTCATATCTCATGCATCATCAGGAATTTACTATTTAAAGTTTAATAGTAGTAATAGTCTGTTATTTGTGAGTTTATACATGAACAACTAAAGCATTATGTATGGTGGGCACATCATTATACTTTATTATTTTACATTTTATTTAGAGTGGGAACCCTGATTGATCTCTCTACTTCATTGTGTTGTTCTTTCCTCATATAGAAGCTAAAAAAGGCCTAGTTAGATTGTCATTATTGGCAGCAAAGACCAGTTACAATAGAGATATACTGTACATAAAAATGTCAGTGCGGACGTGCAATCAGTTCAAGTCTTTCCAGTTCAGTGCAGGTGGTGTACCGCTCTATGACTGAGTGGAAGAGGATGCGTCAGAGAGGGCACTAAGAGGTACGTTTGGTGGTCTATTCAAGTTGCCTAAAGAAGAAATGCCTTGGCTTGATCTTAAAATCCACAGATCTGACCTATAGCAACAATGTCAAACAATCAGTGTTTTGGGTCACAATTTAAGTTCATTTCACATTGTCCCTATCACTTTCAAGTGTTTTATTTTTAAGTGTCAGCTTTGTTGAGTTTTTTTTACTGAACTGCTATTTCAGAGATGCCTCAGGATGCAGGGTAGTGCTAACAGACTCCAGAGATGTTTCATGAATGTAGGCTCCAATGTGTGCAGTCTGGTGCAGTTAGCTGCGCTAAGGTTTAAGCAGGTTTTGAAAATGATAGAAAATGACAGATGTAGGCTACCAAAGGTCAGGTATGCAATCTGAACATTAAACCGTTGAAGGCATACTATTCAAAAGTGTCGTGCTTGTACTATCCCATCCCCAGCAGGGTCACAAGTAAACTTCACAAAAGTTTTGGGCGGGGATTACTCAAAAGTTAAGACAGTGAATAGTCGTAGACACACAGCACCCTGATGCAGCTTAAGGATATTGTTCCCTATCGTAATTTCCCGCTATTAGCCGCAGTTTATACATTGATTTTGCTAAATTTCTTCAGCTACGAGGTTAATACATGGGGGCAGTTTATATGGTAAATCGTTTTGTTTCTTTTTAACTTGCATGAAACACTGTCCTGCAGGTTATACACAATGCGGCTAATACAGGAAATTACTGTATTGACATTTCATGGTCCACTGGTGAAGTCCATAACCCATAAGAAGAGTGAAGAGGCTCATCCCAGATGTTGGGTTTATCTACATGACAAAACAAAATAAATAAATGGCCTATTATCTGTTTGTTTGCTCCAGGAAGGACAGAGTGGTTAAGTGTAATCTGTTTCAATAATGTAAATGAACACCACTATTTATATAAATAAAATCATGTCATGATATATTGTTTACCATTTCTTGAAATATAATCTCAAGATACAGAGCCTTACATGAATGAACTACCTTTGCGCTATTTTTATCTGTATCTGTTCCCATCACACATGCACTCATATGTCACAGGTAGGGGGCGCCACTGGCACCCACCCATTCTACAGTTCCACACAGGGGAGCATTGACCACACCCAAGCAATAAGGTCGACAGAGGCAAGGGGAATAAACAAAGCAGAGAATTTATTTGTAGTTAAAACATAAACAATAGGGTAAAGGGGAGTGGAAAATACACAATACGGCCCATACCAGCCTGGAGAGATTAAGGCAATAGCAAAATGTGTAAACAAGGCACAGCAAATAAAGTTCTTGTTGTTGGGCAAACACAGCAAATGCACTCGTGAGCAAGCAGGCAGAGGTCAGGGGCTTCCCTTGGACGGTGGTTTCCACAACAGGGCATAGAAAGTTCATTAAAAAGGTGCAAACAGTCCAGTTGTCAGCGCAGCATACAGCCTGTTGCTGCTGCTCATCCAGTGAATTAAAACTGGCCAAACAGGCCATTCCCTGGTGCAGTATTCGGCAACCTGCGACTGCTACTCACACGTTCGGTTCAGTTCACATGCCCTAGGCATGGCAGATGGTTGCTCCCCTTGCTTGGTGCAGCGCCGATGTGGGGCCTCAGACCCAGCGCGCAATTCCCGGTTCCTTGGGACATCTTGGGCCTAGCCCCGCGCTCGCCTCCCAGTCCGTCGGGAGGCGCCTTCGCCGACGTGGTCCAGTCCGCTCGCCTGCCCGTCCGGCCGCTCCGTGGGGACCTCTTATCCTGTGTGCGTCTTCTCTGCCGCGTCCAAAGGGCCGCCCCTGCTGACATGCATATCACACATGCAACTCATTCATACTGATTAAAACAGTCCATTGTTTCCATAGACCTAAAAGACGCAGTTTAGGACGGGAAGAAGGGCATCAGGGAACTGCTTCTGGTGTGTGGATGAAGCAGAAACCATTAGGCATGTGCTATTTGAATGTCCTGAGTACCAAAATGAGAGAGATCAATGGGTAACAGAGCTACAAAGTGATGGAGATACTGGCACTGAGTTAAACCTGGTAGCAGTGATGAGAGTAGAGCCTAACACCCTAATTAAATACCTCAAAACAACAGGGCTTTATGCCCGAATTTAGGATATAACAACAGATATCCTCTGTACCAGTGGGTGGCAGCATGCGCCATTGACGCGTAACCTGCCAAAAAAACAAAGAAGAAGAAGAAGAAGATAGACCTAAAAGACGGACTGGGAGCATAGACTGGGAGGCGAGCGCGGGGCTAGGCCCAAGATGTCTACAGTACTTGTATGCTTTGTGGTACATGCAAGATCAAAATCTCAGTGAATTCAGATGACATTTTACTTACCAGCTTTTATGGAAACAGCTCCACAGAATCTTAATCTTCAAATTTAACTTCATCTGTCACATATTACACAGGAGAATGTGAGGTAAGTGAAGTAACCAGACATACAAGTACAGTTAAATTCATAAGTGAAAAGTCATAAGTCATATAACCTTTAGAGATTTTAAACAAAACTGTCCATGAAACTATTATTGAATTAGTGGACATGACCAGTATGGATTTAAAAAGTAGTTAATTACCTTTAGGATTTCCCTCTGTCCCTCGATCATTCAGTGGACACTCTTCCTTTCCCTTTTCCTCTTCCTCTTGGTGGACTGACAAGATACAGAATCACTCATGTAATTGTAGGCAATCAGACATGTGAGGATTCTTGGTTTCAATGTTACTAATGGCATACAGCACATTTACACCACAAGCTGAATATGAAAGTCATGTATTTAAATACCGTTGTTTGGTAACAGCTCAAATCCATTTTGATTTTGATCCTGCTGATGCAGCCTTGTATTTCTTGCTGCAATTGCATGTGTGATGTCAATCATTCAAAATACACATCCAGAAACATCAACAACAACCACAGTAACTTCATTATAGATGTTTGAGAAGGACGTTAATACATTCCGAGGGCTGAGGACCAAAGGGGCGTAAGTGACATTTTGGTCAAAATTTAGATATCACCTGAAAGCTCTTGATGAGCTCTTTCTAGCTGACAAAATTATAGAAGTAGAATATTTACAAATATAAAGTTATTGAACAAAAAGCAAAGCAAAAGCAAAGGTCTTTAACTGTGAACATATAGAAGCAGTTCGATTTGTTTTGGCTCTCCTGTAAAGTTGGTGAAATGTCACTTACGCCCCTTTGGTTCTCAGCCCTCATTCATTAGTTACATTAAGATTTAATAATGCATTTTAAATATCAATCCTTCATTATTGATGTTTGAAGTTTGTATGAAACAGTCAAAAATCAAACTGTGGTATGTAGGTAATTTTTCTATGGCATTTCACTGACAAGCAAATGCAAGTTCACTCTGTGATTAACTTCTATATATCTATCAGCTGCATTCGTCAGTGTGTGAAAGACCATGCCCACCAACCTCTCCTTTTCTTGTACAGTACAACACCAACACCAACTCCAACTCCAACTGCTAAAAGCACAAGACCAGCCACAACAGGTCCCTGTATTTTTTTCCAGTTAGATTCTGTATTTCCTGCAAAGTAAAAGAATATGTCCTCAATATAAAAGACCAGGAATGTCAACATTTAAAACAAACCCTGTTGCTGAATGTATAACATGGAGTTTGTCCTGTCAGGAGCAAGTACAGTGAACCACTGTCATGTACAGTGACAAAATGACGTTACAGGTAGAGACATGAAAGTAACAAATTCATTTTGATGCAACTACATTTGACATACAATAAATAAATAAACAACAGACCACTGTCAAGGAAAATGGGTTTTGTGCTTCTGATTAAATTCTTTCATATCAATCTGCAACAAATACGTATGTCCGCTTATTGCAATGGAATTTCTTTGAAAGTGAAACAGTCTATGGTAAGATGCTGCCATGCAACACCTGAAACTCGGCATTCTATACACTATCCCTTACGTGTATCATGATACAGACAACACAACCAAATATAGAATGTGCAATAAATATAAACAAATAAATGTTTACACAACACAACAGTTAACATAAAGTGTCCCTATGGCTTTATTTGCATAATAGTCTACTGATGCCATATTAAAGCACTGCAAATACACAACCAAATATAGAACGTGCTCTAAATACAAACACAAACCAAAAACCACATAATAGAATGTGTGATAATTATAAATTCACAACACAACAATGCAACCAAATGGACAAACACTCTGTTCTGACTGTTCTCACAACTGAAAACAGAATGCGCAACAAACACACAAAGCTCAAAGAAACGGGACAAACATGCTAGAAAGGCCCATACCAAATGCATCAAGACTAATGTGCGTTTTAGAAGCTTGAAGAAAAGTTGAGTAAAGAGAATGACTTAACAAGTACATTTAATATTTTACAACAAAAGCAAACAATATTTCTATAGCACATATTAGTGTGCTAGAGACCTTGACTTCCACTAGAGCTTCTCTACATCATCTCCACTTGCTCTGTATTTAAGGACTGGCTACTTTATTGGCTAGTGGGGGTACACTGCAGAAGAGGAAGGTGGAGAGGGGATAATGGAGAAACGTTATGCTAGTCAACAGACTGACACACATTAGGGAACCCAGCGGGACAACAGCATTACACAACAATATGGAGTGCTGGTAGACAACTAACAACATAACTACTATAAAAGCCATGCATGCAAACCCCAACACACTACATTACCTGAGGGCTACTGCTCCCTCCTTGTGGGTTTGCAGGAAAGATAGGTGTATTATCATGATCAAATGACTACATAAATTAAAAAAAAATATTTGAAGACACAACTAAATCAAGCCTACAGAGAACACCTCATGACTTTAAAAACAATACTGACTCTGGGTTAAGTGCCTTGCTCAAAGGCAAACGGTGGAGGCTGAAAATTCAACCCGAAACTTTACAGGCTACTGCATGCTAGCCCCGCTTCTTAGACAATGCTACCTCCGCCCCAATCAAAAGTTAATATAACTTTTTAATGTAATTTCACTTATTACTTAATAGTTATTATTGTAATAATTATTAAGTTGGTTGTGGGCAACAGTTATTATATTTGTGGGAAACTTATGTTGGTGGGTGTTACACTTAACCATCACGTTTTACTGTAAACATGACACCAGGGCATGCTCAATCCCATAAAGTTTGTTAACCAACCTGAGATTGAGTAGTCTGTCTCTGAGACACTCTCAGTCTTCCAGCTCCCTGAGTCACTGGAGCAGTTGTAGATCACATCCAGGTGTGGACTCTTCTCTAGAACCCAAACTGGACCAAACATCTTTCCCCCTTTGTTATTAGTCCAGCTGACCTGAGTGTTTTCATCATTCACCCCTGTGCAGTTTAGGGTGCAGCTGGTAGAGTTGCAGTGTTTCGTAATCCTGAGCTCCACCATAGCATCTGCAAAAAAAGATGCCAATTACTGGGTGATCTGTTAAACAAAAAGCTTAAAAGTACATTTAACATACAAACAGAAACACACAAACATACACACACACACACACACACACACAAACACACACACACACACACACACAGACAGACAGAGATGGGAAACACACACACACACACACACACACACACGTAAGCCATGCATTCATTATTTACTAATATATGGAATTATAATTATCTAATCAAAAGTGGAATCTACTGTAAGATACAGAAAATGATTAGAGCCCCAACAACTGAAGAAACTCAAATCCCTGTTGTAAGTGAACATGTCTACTTTCACAAGCATTCAAAGTAGTTCATAGTTTACTTTCACTACTTAGAAATACAAACAATTTGTGATTGTTAATCAACAGAAGGAAAGAATGTTAAACTCACCACGAACAATAAGTTGATATATCCCTTTGTTGTCGTTATTCAACTTGAATGCATATAGGCCACTGTGATTTGCTAGAAGATCTGAGATGGTTAGAGACAGAGTTTCATTGTCAAACTTCATGTTCTTGTATGCGGTCTGATGCGTTTCTTCATCTCTGTCTGCAATGACAGTGTTATTGAGTGTCCACTGAGCAATGTGGCCCTGTACATTCTGTGCTTTTGCTTTTAGGGTGACATACTGTCCTTTAACCCTATAAACAGCATCAGCATCTGTAGAATTAAAAACAATCAATTACTTAAAGTATAGGCTAGTTGTAACACTTGTAAACATTTGAACAGTAACTCAATATTTCAATTGTAATATTGTGGAATCTGTGGAACAAAGATTGAGCTTATCCTAGAACCATTGGAAATGTGAGCATCCTGAAAAATGTGTTCTACATAAAAACTCAGACTAAAATGTATAGGGCAACCGCCTAGTTGTATGCTGTACTCACCGACTACAGTAAGGGTCAAGAGATTAGTGGGACCCTTGTAATTAATCTCAACGGAATACTTTCCGCTGAAGCCAGGCTGCAGGTTTGAGATGGTCAGGGCCCAGGTTTTCATATCCAGGGTAGCCGTGGAGTTGAAGATGCCATAGTAAGTTGGTCCCTCGTCTCCTTCTTCCCATTCTGCAGCTATGTTCCCGTTGTGTTTCCATTTAACTGAGGTGACATTTATCTCCTCAGGCAGCTGCTCCACTGGAAACACCTTGGACCAACCTCTCTTAGCAATATCTGAGATGGCTGGGGAAAGGGTGGAGTAGAGAAAGTGTCATTGTATCCACCAATACACTGTTACATGTTATTGAACTCACTAGTTGGAAATGGAATTTGAAAAAAAAGCTTTGCACTTATTAATGCTGCTATTCACTGTTTCTAAATGAACATAATGTGTGTTTATCAATAAACTGACTGTACCGTGGAGTGTTCCACGGAAGCAGTAGTTTTTACTTTATGAAATAGCTGCACTTGCAGTATAATCAGAGAGGGTTAAAGCGGATCTTTGGTATAATCTATCAAGGTGTTCAGGTTCCTTGATAACTTCTCTCAAAACATTACTAAAAGGTGATGTCATTACACTCTTTGTATTCCACTGTTTTAGTGTTGGTTAAAACTAAAGTCATGAATACTACAACTTTACAAGATCAACTAAAAATATGAAACATTTTGTCTTTACCTTGAGCTTCCTGGGGGCCAGATAGAAGGCAAAATATACAAAATCCAACAACTAGTGGAAGCATTGTTCTTGCTGGGGTATGGTAACAGTCACAGATTCCTGTAAAAAAAATAAATAAATAGGGCAGTCCAATTTATCTAACCATATTACATTACAATTACATGACACAGTCTAGTTCTGAATGAAACACATCTCTGTGTTGAAATACTCATTCCGATTGAGTAAGGTAAGCATACTAGGGGGGAAGGGGAAATAGGGTTTGGCACATGTACTAAACCACAAAACATTAAATTAAACAAACTAATGTTTTTCGTTCAAAAACAATGTTATTAGGTCCGTGTAACGCTTTGCAGTGCTTTGTTCTATTTGCAGAATTCACATGAAAAAATAGAAAATGGGTTCAAAACTTTTATTATCCATATGTCAGACTACTCAGCAAATGGACAATTGATGCTATTTTTAACTTTCGAGTGTGTTTTTTGAAACGGCAAATAATGAATTTGAAACAAAAGTAAAATTGAGTCCATTTTCCAATTTTCCATTTCTGCATCGTGGTTGGACTGAACCAAACGCGCCTAGGGATGTACGGATGGCGCCTCTGGCTTGTTGTAGAGATAGGCTATAAATGATATGCTACAGATCGAGTTATCAAGTCAAATTCATTCAAAGTGAGCTCGAGACGTAGGCCTATCTACCAGACCGACTGATCATTCCCTCACCTAGCCTACAGTGTCACATGCACTCACTTGTTGCAATCTCTGCTGATGGTGTGTGCGTGTGTGTGTGTGTGTGTGTGTGTGTGTGTGTGTGTGTGTGTGTGTGTGTGTGTGTGTTGGGGGGGGGGGGGGGGGGCATATCGTATACAATACATTTGTTCACGGTTGTTGACGGTTTGAATAAATGTGAGCAACCCTACCCATGAACAAAAACCTCTCCACCAACATGCCTACAGAAGCTGTTAAACAACAAGTTGACAAGAGTAGGCTAAGCCCATTAATAACATCCCATTCTTAACCCAAGCACAGACATCGGGTGAAGTGAAACCTCTGGGCCACAACGCAACTCTCCGGTAACCCCCAGCGTTCATGGTTCAGTCCAACCCCAAGCACAAAAACACAAAGGGAGAATATGAGTCAATGTTTGACTTTCGAACTTCTAAGGAGAAAATCCCAAGAACACTCAATGCAAAAAAATAAAACACGCAACAGTCATCAATTTACCAAGTAGTCTGAAAAATGAATAATTGAAATTTGAAAACATTTTTTCATTTTTTCATGTGAAATCTGCAAATAGAACAAAGCACTGCAAAGCGTTACACGGACCTTATTACGTTGAACTGACATATTTTGCCACAGTAATTAATTCATCCAACAGAATCATGTTCAATGTGAAGCACCTAAGTACTGAACCAGTAGGCCTAAAGCAAAATGAATGCTGAACACAATTTCAGTGTGTTCCCATGAGCCTTTGAAAGAACACTGAGATAGTTATGCAGCTAACAGTATTGCCAAAAGTTCACATGAGTTTCTTAAAAAGGACCATGCTTACAGACCAGTCGAATTTGGAGCCAAATTGTATCTTATGTTATGCTTAGATGAACCATGCTTTGAATACCCTATGAAAGCGTTCAGTTCAAGTTTCAATCTTTTCTACATCACAAAATGCTTCTAAATACTGTGGCACGACATATTCAAAGTCGTCCTTTAACATTAATGTTGCAAATGCAATAGCCTTTAAAGTACATCTAAATGGCTACTCTCCATGCCGCCTGTATGAAATTACGTAAGGGATAACGGCCGACGAGGTGACCGGTTCGATGGAAATAATGGCTAGGTGGAGGTCTAGAACTCCGGCGACGTGCGAAGCACGGAGACGGAGTTACCTCCGCCGTGCCATTATTTCCATCGAACCGGTCGACCTCGAAGGCCGTTATCCCGCTTATCTCCCGTTTGTATTCATAACCTGTATATTTAGAACATAGTTTTATTCCATCGTTGCGTCTGTTAACATCGCTAAAACTGTCTTGAATGTGGGACTACTTTCCGCTACATATCAACTTTCTACTTGCAGGACAAAACTGCCGTTACTAGTTCTAAATGGGTGGTTGCTATGGCCAAAAGCCAGTCGTTAGTTCTAAATTGATGGTTGCTACGGCCAAAAGCCAGTCGTTAGTTCTATCTCTCCCGTTGTCAAGCGGGCATATCCCAGGATTCTGATTAACTTTAACTTTGAAAGATCGCTACTTTTATAGCGTACATGGCATCCAACTAGCTACAATCCACCTCCGTCATATGCTACAATGTTACTATGGTTCTGCACGTCTGTATTTCAGCTTGGATGCAACGTGACAGTTCATTTAAACTTTGCAACGAGTTTGGCGAATTAATATTCAAGTGTGATACGGGAACTACTTCAAAGGTAGCAGGTTATACGAAGTTAATGGCCACCCCATCAGCCAATCAGAGACGAGAATTCCATTGTTGAGGGAGATAAATAAATATAAACGTATATACAATATTTTTTACAGTGCACTGAGGATATTTAGCCAATCATATTCGTCACAAGTTAGCTACTAATCAGTTACTAGGCAGATTATATCCTCTAGGTTTGACAGATTGCTTCCGTAAACTACTGTCTGCATTGAGTAAAATCGAAAGACTATAAATCGGCCTACTTTTCTAATACATTTTATTAGTCTATTTTACGCATTTGATGTTCAACAAATCACAGTTTTTCTGCAGTTAGTAAATGGGCCCGTGTCGTCATGAATCAGGCTTGGCTGCGATAAAATGCGTTGAACTGCATTGAATTGCATTTAATTGAACATTTCAATTCATTCTAAAAATTATGAGACTCGTTTTCTAAATGTTTTTAGAAAGGTTAATTCAATTTACTGGTGTAAGATTGTAATCAATCGTAGGCCTACTATCTATACATAGGAAAGTGTATCTTCTGCCATTCATTGGCTATCAGCACCGTGTGGCACTGATAAGGATATTGCTCTTCTGATTTGTTGCATGTAAATCTGTTTGCTTTGTTGCTTTGCATTGCTTGCTTCTGTGTTGTGCACATGATAGCCTAACACTCGTTAAATGTTTTTAAACTGAGATGTTCACTTACTTCCAATTATTATTTCCACTTCCGTGATGAACAAATAACTGTAAAAAAAAAAACCGTTCGCTTACTTCCCAAGGTGTAGTCCACGGCTATTCTCCCGTTGGATTTTACCTGCCCCGCCCGCACACTGCCATCAAATTTGCCTTCTGCTATAATCAATAAAACAAAAGTAGCCTGATTGGCAGCAACCTAAACAATGTCGCGCGACGTCTGTCACACTGGCTGTCAGGGCGAAGGCTAAATTCAATCAACTGAACATTGAATAAAGCACGGTTAAAAAGTCCAAGTCCAAGAATAAACCCACCCTTAACCTAGCTGGGAGGGCGTGCCAGGCTACCCTCAACCTGCTCTGTTGGCAGCAATCCCCATGTTGAAGCCAGGGGCGCCACCAAGGGGTAGCCAGAAGTTGCCGCGGCCACCATAACATTAAGCCACCCCACAAAAGGTGCCATTCAAATCGATTAGGCTACGTAAGCCATATAGTTAGATGTTAATGATAGTTAATACCCTATGATATTGGGGCATTGAATGCTGCTCACTGTTTGTCAATGGTTCCTTTTGAAATATAAGCTATGACAGAAGTTGGGTAAGAATGTTACTCCATCCCATGCACTGTTTTACTGGTTTAGCTGACAAATAATCTATGGACCTGCTCTGCACATGAAGTCTGTTTGCAATTGTCTTGATTTCAGAAGTAAGGTCCACCACATCCAGTGTTTGTGAATATATTTAACTGAACTTAAATGTAGCTGGATACTCATGACCACAATGTTTCTTATAGCCATCATGCAACACAATATTTTGGGTGGCCTATAGGCTCTCACTCTCTGTGCGTTGAGATAGGGATAGAGAGAGAAAGAGACAGAGAGAGAGAGACGGATTATACTACAAACTGCTAGAAACTGGTGTAGGGGGTAAAGTATATGATGTGATCAAATCAATGTATTCAAACAATAAATGCAGTGTAAAAATTGGCAAAAAACAAACAGAAGTCTTCACACAGAAACGAGGAGTGAGACAGGGCTGCAGCCTGAGTCCAACTCTGTTCAACATCTACATCAATGAGTTAGCGGTGCAGTTGGAACAGTCTGCAGGCCCTGGACTCACCCTCCAGAATACAGAAGTCAAATTTCTGCTCTTTGCAGATGATCTGGTCCTCCTATCCCCTTCTGAACAGGGCCTACAAGAACACCTAGACCTGCTGGCAAAATACTGCCAGACCTGGGCCCTGTCAGTAAACCCCACAAAAACAAAAATCATGATTTTTCAAAAGAAACCCAGATGTCAGGAACACAGACACACTTTCACTCTAGGTGGCAACGCCCTAGAGCACACGATGCAGTATACCTACCTCGGTCTGGTTATTACTGCATCAGGTAGTTTCAGCATGGCAGTGAATGCACTCAAAGAAAAAGCCCGCAGAGCCCTCTACGCAATAAAATCTAAATTTTACAATATAAATATACCAATATCAATCTGGTGCAAATTATTTGACAGCATAATACAGCCTATTGCGCTATACGGAAGTGAAGTCTGGGGTCCACTCAGCATGCACAACTACACTGCATGGGACAAGCATCCAACAGAAGCCCTACATGTAGAATTCTGTCGATTTATTCTTAAAGTCCAAACAAAAACACCAAACAATGCATGTAGGGCAGAATTAGGCCGTTACCCATTGGCAATACCTATCCAAAAACGAACACTAAAATTCTGGATGCACTTGAAATCAAGTCCCAAAAATGCACTCCACTTTGAGGCTCTAAAAACCCAGGAACTGAACCCTAACAAGAGTCCCTTATGCCAACTGGTACTGAAGCTCACTAACTCCATAACAAGTATACAACCTGCTCAGACCAGTACTGCTTCCAAATCAACAATTAGTGTCAAAATTGCCATCAAACAGGCGAAAGAAGACTACTTGGAACATTGGAGAAATCAAACTACTAGTCAAAGCAGAATGAATTTCTATCGGGCCCTAAATCGAGAATATAAATTGGCAGAGTATCTCTCCTCTGTCAGAGATACGAAGCAGAGGCAAATCCTGACCAAGTACAGGCTAAGTGACCACACTCTTACAGTGGAAACAGGCAGGCACAGGAAAACCTGGCTGCCAAAAGAGGAAAGAGTATGTGGTCACTGCCAAACAGGGAAGGTTGAGACAGAGGAGCACTTTCTTCTTCACTGTGACAAATATAAAAATATAAGAGAGGCATCTTTCCCTAGTTTTAAAACATACTACCCAAAGTTCGAAACCATGGGTTCACATGATAAACTGCCTATCCTCTCAGGAGAGGGATATTCAGCCCCTCTAGCAGCAAGATACATTTCACACTGTCATAAGCTGAGAGACACTAGCATAACTTAATCATTTTATCTCACATAGATACTTAGACTCTTATTTTTTACAGAGAATAGACATGGTATATTACTTGTGTTCTTATATGTATGTGTATATGTACATGTATGCATGTGTACAGCGTATATATGTATTATTATTCTGTGCTAATGTTACACTACGATATACATTTGTTTGACTGCTTTGGCAACATGAATGTCTTGTTCGTCATGCCAATAAAGCACCCTTGAATTGAATTGAATTGAGAGAGAGAGAGAGAGATGGTGGGATAGAGAGCAAAGAACAGGGCAGAAGGTAAGAGGAGCACCAAGAGAGTAAGAGCGCTCACCTCAAAAAGGGCCCATCTTTATCCTGCCACACAACAAAGACCGCCTCCCAGCTGATCTGTCATATATATATATATATATATATATATATATATATATATACAGTATATATATAATATATCATATTTCATAGAAAAGAAACCATAGTGCCCAATTTCAACTGCCTAATTTCATCATAAATGTTGCATTTACAGAGACATGGTTAACATTAGGCTACTGCTGCCACGTGTGAATTCCAGTGTAGGTTATAGGTGTGTTCAACTGCCATTCCGAGCGCTCCAAGAATAATCTGAAACTTTAATCAAAGTGTCAGATTAAATTTACAAACACACGCTGACAGGCAGCGTGACAGGCGCATGTGCGACATTGCCCACCATCTCCTTCTGCTACTGTACAAAAGCATCATCCAACCCCTTCTACTCTACTGCTCCCCCTGTTCCTTCACCATACTAAATGTCACCAGCAAGAACAAAGTCATTAAAATCTCACACTTCGCATCCAGGATAATGCAGCTTCCCACCCCCAGCCTCACTGATACAAATGACACAGCCACCACATGCCTTGCCCACACCATACAGTATGTGCAATATACAGTAATTGTCTAGGAGTGTTTATTTTCTTAAGTTGGAGTTATTGATTACTATGTCTGCTGTGCCCACTGTAATTCCATTCTGTTATCTTCTGTTGTCTATGTGGTATGCCTGAATTGGTGTTTAGTTTTTATGATATGCAGTTGTATGCAGCACTGTAATGCGCAAGACAAATTTCCCTTCTGGGACAATGAAGTTCATCTAATCTAATCATAGTAAGCAGCCCTGACCATCCCCTGCACGGGTTCTTCACCCTACTCCCATCTGGCCACAGATACGGAGCCCTGGACTGGAAAAAAGCGCACATCAAGAAAAGTTTTGTACCCTCAGCAATCACTGCACTAAACAAACCCCTGTGACAATCTGCATCTGCATCTGTCCACCTTTGCTTCCGTGTTGAGGAGGGAGGGAAACTGGGGGGGGGGGGGGTGTTATGGTATGGTGTGTGTTATGTTAAATGTTATGATATGTGCTATGCTACAGTATATGCATGAGGCTGTGGCGTTAACATCAGATGCTGCTGTCTTTTTGTGGAACATACTGTAAATGAGGTGTGAAAAAGAATATCCTTAAGGACAATAAAGACTCTATCTATCTATTGTTATTGTGTTTGCGGGTAGGCCGCAGCTAAAACCCAACAGTCTGCATCCAGCACGCAGGCCGCCATTGAATAGTGTCTAGACTGACACACATTTCTCTCTCTCTCTCTCTCTCTCTCTCTCTCTCTCTCCATGCTCACAACTCTCAACTGAAGACAGGACACAAGAACCCAGAACACTTAACCCCCCACTCCCCAACCTCTCTTCCCCCTCCCCATGCTCAGTCACAACTCTCAGAGAAGCAACTCATTGACAATACAGGTTACAGGTGCAAAAATGGACAGATCCAAATGTGGGACTCAAACTACAGTCAGGCTACACTAGGCTATATCAAAGAAAACAGGATAGACATAAAATGCTTTGATAAGCTAATGCCATGGCTATGTTGGTATACAGAGGTTCCCAGAGAGGAGTGAGATCTTTGGTACACACACACACACACACAGATACAGTACACACACATTCCCAACCACAAATCCCTAGCAACACACAGAGAGGGAAATCTCTGTCTGCTTTCACCAGACACTCCTGCCCCACCCTTTCATGTGTTATCTCATATTCTGCTCCATCAGTCTATGACCTATGACCACACACAGCAATAAACCATGGAGAAGTTAAACAATAACTTTCAATGCTATATTATGTGCCTAGGCCTAGCTACTGTGACACAGCAAAGATTCTAGAACACTACTACAGGCACCAAGAGAGGTGCTCCGCTGTCGATCTTTGGTGACTGTGCTAGGATGGGGCAGTAGTTTGAGAAAGATGCACTAAGCCTTTTATTAAAAAAACAAACAAAAAAACAAAGATAACACTAAACAGTAAGGAAACCCGATAGACAGACTCACTGATTTAGATCCAGGATGAGACACATGCGTTGCTCTCATAAGCACTCCAGTGTGTCTCAGCTGGTGGCTCAGTCACAAGCGGGCACGTCGTTCCTCAAATAACCACATTTAACCTGCACTCCTTCCTGTTCCCTTGTTTTCTCTCTCTTGCTTTACCTTCTTCACTCCTCCCACTCTTCCTGGCTCTCTCTCCTCCCTCCTCCTTTATCTCTCCTTCTCTGTCACTCTTTCCCCACCCCAATGCCTGATTTTGACACACACACACACACACACACACAGCTGTAAGAATCTGCTCAGTCACAGTCATCAACACACAGTTGGGGAATCCCCTGCATGCATAGGCTCAGTGTGTGCAGACGTGGGTGTGTGTGTTTTATAGACGTATCTGTATGTAGGTGTGTGTATGATAGGATTGGGGTAGTGTAGTATGTTGTAAGTCATGGAACTGTGCCATAGTTATGAGAGGGAGTGTGTACAAAGTCTTGTTGGATTGGGTCTGGCTCATCAGATATTTCCTCTGACAGGCTCTGGCCCTTACCGTGGCCGAGGAGCAAGCAAGGGGGGGCGGGGCTTCCGAGGGAGGGGGGGGGGGGGGGGTCCTGGGGCACCTGATGCTAGAACCACTCCACTCCCTCCACATCTCTGACAATAGGCGAGTTAGTGATGGCGCAACATCGAGCAGAGCTGCGCAGCACAAGATGCACATGGTTAAAAATCTGTCCGATGATCGAGATGGACGTGTTTATGACTCTGCAGTCGATATCAGCAGCAGCGCAGTTGCTCTCCAGGTACTGCGGAGCCTATACCCTGCCTTCATGACGTCAGGACTTAGCTCTAATTGGCTTTTACATCCCTAACGTATGTGCTGCCGTTTAGATGCCTCTTCATATCCACAAGGGCCTGTGCCTCATGTTTTGTCACGTGGTCACGTCTAGACTTCGGGAAGTAGAGAGTGTACAACTTCATAGCAGCGTTTGTATCTCCGACCCATGCTGTCACCGGCAGATCTCGCTGCTGCAAGAGGTCAGCTGGGGGGTTGAACTTGAACGCGCCTAATCGCCCTCGCCCTGCCTATAGACTGATTATGTGCCCCCTCTAATATGAGATGCGTTAAAAGAGGTGGGGCGAGACTGTGTAAGGCCTCTTTAGGCCGCTCACAGAGCACCTCCCCCTGGCCCTATTACTAGATGGCTTGCTTGTTCTTTTCTTGACTGGGAGTAGAGGGTGAGTGTTGGACATCTAGTGGGAGGAGCAATAAAAGGAGCAGTGTACTTAAGCAATAAGCCCTGAGAGGCCGTGCTTTATACTGTGTAATCGAACAGCTAAGGGCCGTTGTTAGGCACGACGCAAAGTGCAAATATTGACATTACTGTGACAAAGCAGTATCATTTCATATCATGTAATGGATGTCACCACTTCAGTACACAGGGTTGTAGTTTTCCCTCTGATGGCTGTAATGTAATTCCCCCCTTTGGGAGTCTTTAGCAGTAGCAGTAGAGTGGGGACAACGTTGTTAGAAGACAGACATTTGTTTTTGAGGTGTGCCTCTAGTTAGAGGGGGAACTTGCACAGTATTGTAGTTATGCTCTTGAACACATTAAAATATGAAGACAGTTGTGATGTGCTGAGTGCTGACAACATTACAGCTCACAGTTGATGGCCTCTCTCTCTCTCTCTCTCTCTGTCTCTCTCTCTCCCTCCCTCCCTCTCTCTGAGTTCCCTTCTGAGGAATGTACATGAGATGCTGATTCTTAGAAAAGTGTGTGTGTGTGTGTGTGTGTGTGTGTGTGTGTGCGCATGTGTGCACATGCAGCCTGCTCGGTGACTCAGTGTTAGAGGTGGAACGGAGGGCACAGATTCTAACCATTAATCTTGTGAAAAGTAAATGTCACTTCCTTCCTCTCTTCTCGTGACGGCATGCACACAGATGCACCCATGCACGCATACAGAATTGGTAGACAATCCCTTTTATCTTACCCAGCACCCCTCTAACTGCTGACTTAACCACTCATGTACGTTTGCACTGGTTTTGTACTTGGGTTGAGCAACATTAATTATTTAATAAACTATTGCTATGCAAATGTCATCACAACATGGGGGCTTGGTCTTGGTCAGTCTGGTTTGATGATCTTGATTAGCAGATGTGTTGATTGAGGATCTTTAATGTCTCTGGTGCAGAAGAAAAGTGTCACCACTCTCCCTGATGGCTGTAGTTTCATTTCCTGCTTTGGACTGTATACGAGCCATGAACACGCACACAAGTGGGGGTTGTGGTTTTCCCTCTGATGGCTGTAATGTAATTCCCCCCTTTGGGAGTTTTTAGCAGTAGCAGTAGAGTGGGGACAAAGCTCTTAGAAGACAGACATTTGTTTTTGAGGTGTGCCTCTGGTTAGAGGGGGAACTTACACAGTATTGTAGTTATGCTCTTGAACACACATTAAGATGTGAAGACCTGTGCCCTCCAAAACCTGATTTTTTGCATTCAGGTTGCATTTATTTTGATAATTTTGTTTCCATTCTTGCAAAGAATTCAAAAGTGTCAAGCTCAATAAACTCTTTGAAAGAGAAGATTGGTTGTTAATGCCTTTTTGTGTGCTTTTCTTTTTTTTAACTAGGCCTACATCTGGCCCATCTTCTTGCAAATGTTATCTGGGACTGATCCGTATGCTGTATTCAGAGCAGATGTCGGAATGCTTCCGGTCCGGTTCGGATCTACTTGCTTGTCTCACGTTGCATGTTCATTTCAAAAGTCAAATCAGGCATATATCTAACAGACTTCAGAACACCATGCAATGGGCCACAGTACTTTCATTTAGATTTTTTTATTTGTAATTCACAAAGCTATATGTGCTCAAACAGACAGAGAATGAAAAATATCAGGAGAAATGTTATACAGAGCAGAAATACATACCCCACACTACACACCCCATCCCCCACTTTCCCAGGATTATGCTCATGAAACTCAGAATACACACATCAGAGCTAGCAACCCTGCTAGTCAACTATGGAGCGGATAGTTGCCCCCAGAGCTGCATGCTTTAGGTGAAATAAACACTGCGACACAATAAACATTGTGATATCATTTTAGAAAGTCAAGCTTCAGCTGAATATTCCATATTTTGCTTTAAGTTGGGACATTTCTGATTGGTGAGCATATAGTGCAAGAGAAGCAGATCACTCCTGGTAGGTGAGGTGTATTGTCTGTCACACAAGGAGTGTAGGAGCCAAAATCATTTATTTACTTTGTGTCGTGTCTATTGTCTCTTTTCGACTGCCAAACTAGTCCGACTCTACACGGTACGGTACAGCGCGGCTCTACTCGGCACGGCACGGTACCAGTAGCCTACTAAATTTATTTGCCTTTCCACCTAAACCGTGACCTGGAAGTGGGTGGAGTCGGCGGGGTTCCCACTGAGGTGACGTCGGTTTCAAGCCACTAGAAGTTGTCACGCCGCAGTCAGTAGAAAGTGAACACAACTGTGGAAACTTTCTCTCTTATAGAGCTCCACAGTCCCGCCCCTCCTCCGAGAGAGGTGCTTGTCCGGAAGTAAATTTCTCATTCATTTCTCCCATTGACTTCTGGAAAAATCTGTATAAAGAGTTTTAGACCATGCCTTAGGCTAACCAGCTACGATGTGACTCATAAGCATATAACTTATAATTTCGAGTGAAAAAATGAACAGAAAATGTAAAAAACGGGAAAGGTACAAGACTGTGTACATATCTTAAATTCTGAATTAGAAAACTCAAATCCTGTGATGCTTTGCAAACGTACACATATTTCCAACATTTGCAGCCTAACGATAGTTTAACATGGTTCCATATTAATCTAAGAAAAGAGGATGATTACTTCCTACCGTTTCCATTGAGTAAATTCAACCTTCAAGATGAGAAACCCGTTCTTTTTCGGAAGACCACACATCGGTCCTGACAGCCCTGCAGCCATTTTATGTTTTGAAGTTCCAGCGAGACGAAGCTGGACGATAGGCGCGGGAAAAGTTGAGTACAGTTTGTTTGGGATTGCCATGGCAACGGCGATCTCTACCAATCAAAGGCTCTGCTTTCACCAGTTTTACACGGTAGGGTGTTGGGTAGTGTAGTACTCTCTCGTTAAATCGTGAATAAACATTGTTTTCTCAAAACAAGGTTGATGCCCCGTTTACTTTTGACATCTATATGAGCAGGTATAATCGCTTAGTCACATCGTAGCTGGTTTTAAGTCTACCATGGACGGTTACGATTTTATGGCTTATTCGCCAGTTGTCAATGGAGAAATTGTATTGGATTTTTACTTCCGGACAAGGCTGTGGGTGGGACTGTGGAGCTCTATTAAGCAGTAACAGCATACAAACACAATTGTGATTACAATGTTACCGTCTAAAATCATCCATGATACCATTGAATCATTATATAGGACACAGAATGAATAATTGAATTAGTCTGTGAACCGAGCTGGCTAGAACTAGCTCGCGAACGCTAGCTTAAAAAGCTAACAAGTGAATGGCATACTATTATGGCAATACAACAATGTGCTACCAGGTCACTAACAGTTGAGGGACTTCGCTTAAACTGAATATACTGTTGCAAGTTCACTTGAGTATAAACTACCTACTTTAACTAACGTCACTATAATGTTATTCAGGTAATTGTCACTTCAGAGACATAACACTTCTCCGTTTAAAATGTTACCTTAGCTAGGAGGCTAGCTAGCTCGCTAGTAACCAGACAGTAACTGGCAGCATTGTCTGATATTAAGTTATTTTCTTAACAAATCCATGCACTGACAATTACACTAGGCGACCATGTTAGGACACCGCACACCGTCATTAAAACGATCGACCATCTGTGCAACAAACTGCGTCCAGCTAAGTCTCGTTATAAAATGGCATGCTAATCGCGATTAGCATTTTGCTAGTTGGTTTTAACTTTGCAGAGCTGTTTTAATACTGATTGCAAGGCAGTGAAAGGTAGGCTAATTCAATGCATGGTCCTAGCGGAACGAGTGGAGAGTGTCCTGTGTTACTATTATCATTTATCGCAACTCATTTAACTAGCAAGTCAAGCAGTGCATAGATGAAACTGGCGGCTCTAGTCAAGATCCCCGAGCTTCGTTGCACCAGGTTGCACGCATAACGTCATTTATCTGACCAATCATTGGACAGCACTGATTACGTGACATTTTAGTATCGACTAGTCCCGAGTAGACCCACCTCTGAAACAGCTACGAGTAGGTACTAAAAATAGTAACGGCTCCACCCGCTAATCCGCAGTCGAAATGCTCCCAAACAGGGTAGACCCAGCAAGCAAATAACGTTCTGCTAACTTTAAGTAACGTTAGCTTTTGGTTCCCCTATGGTTCGTTTTTCAGCAACCTATAACGTTTAGAGAACGTTATCTCCAGGTTGTCAAAACAAATAACGTTCCCCTAACGTTTTTACAACTAAAAAAAGAAACGTTATATTTTGGTTGAATCCCAGCAAGCAAATAACGTTAGCCGTTGGTTCTCCTGTGGTTAGTTTATCAGTAACCTTCTAATACCCTGGAGAGAACGTTAGCTCCAGGTTATCAAAGTTCCCCGAACGTTATTACAACTAAAGAAAAAAACGTTATATTCTGGTTGCATTTCTCTTTTCACACAACGTTGCTACTTAGTTGTTTTTTGGTATCTTATTTGTATAACCATATCGGTATTCTCTGGTTATGTGCGTGGGGTTGATTATTGTTGATGAAAATCGCCCCAGAGTTTCTATGAGTTTCCAATTGAACATGGCCAGCAGCCACACTGCAACTTAGTCGGAATAATTTGTTGCAAAATCGACATATAGCCCTATTCTATTTCTTCCCCCCTCTGTTGGATTGATATTCGGCCGACCAGAGCCAGCCCGTCAGCTAAAGGGGCCAGCGCGAGAAGAAGCTAGGTTTAGAAACTTCCATCTCGGGTCCGTGAAAAAAACAGCCAGTTCTGGGGTGTTGGTGTGTTAGCAGACTCAACCACGCTAACTTTCAGACATTTGGATAACACAGAGATAAAGTTACTCACGTAGGCTACTGGCTGTATGGTATCGATCACATTCTTCATCGTTCTCCATGCATTTGTTCCATTAAGTCCAACAGGCTTTTAAAAAACACTGTACAGTACCTTTCCGGAAATGTTAGTAAAGTGTTGTTGAAGCGTTGCGCAGCTGCCGCAGCGACATTTCCGGAAGGTACTGACTCGATTAAATTCATTCTGGACTCTCTATCCGACCACATAAAGACGTGGGGATACTTCGGTTTGGCTTTAGGGACCCTCTACTCACTACCACGTAAGTGTAGTGTTGTTTGGAACAGTAGAAGAGGTATAAAAATAGCGTTTTGTAGTGGCGAAAGGACCTGCCCCGGTCACTTACAGGCTAACGAGTTTTGGCTAAAAACGGTGAACTTGAACTTTCTCAAAATACATCCGAATGACATGATTTTGGTGTCAACTCAACGTATGTACTCCCAATAGTCCGAAAAATTGATCTAAAGTGCATTTCACTCCGGATTATCCCTTTAACTCCTTCTACACACCCGGGGCCCTGAACTCTCTCTGTTGGGGTGCTGCAACGATGACCTTTCTGGCTGATGACCCCTGAGCAGAGTTGCTCTTGGCTGGTGTAGCAGTCCCTCAGTTAGGCAGGAACAGTGGAGCCCTAGGCTATTTGGTCACAGGAAAGAAGTGTAGACCCATCCAGCTTGGGCCAACTCCATCAATTGGTGTCCGCCTGAAACAGCACCTTCGGCATACAAAACATGGTATCACTACTTTTGCCCAAAATACTCTATTCCTGTCTTCCAGAATGGTATAAATTAGTTGGAGTGCGTCCTTTATACATTTGCAAACATCTTTGTTGCAATGAGCAAATAGTAAACATACCTCCAAATTAGTAGTGAGATCACTAGTACGAAAAGGGCCAATGTTACCCAAACCATAAAATGCTCTCTGCCAATGGATTCTGCAAAAGGAACATAAATAATATCATTAAGTAAACTCTGTCTTTTACTATTGTAATGTGCACTATGAGTGTGCAGGGTTATGACAGAATATCTTAACATTGGTGTGAATCAGGCTTTAGATTTTCTAGAACATTCTACAAGGACATTCTCTAACTCAGACATAGTCTCTTCACTAACCAAACATCTCTCTCTCTGAGATGCTGCTGGTCTTCCAGCTCACTGGATTACTGGAGTTGCAGGTGTAGATCACATCCAGGTGTTCACTCCTCTCCACAACCCAAACTGGACCAGACTCCTTTCCACCTTTGCTATCAGTCCAGGTGTACTGAGCGTTATTAGACTCTGTACAGTTCAGGGTGCAGCTGCTGGAGTTGCAGTGTGGAATAATAATGGGACTCTGGACAAGATCTGCACAAATTTAAACATAATTTTAATGTAATGTTAAAGTTTGCCTATAATCACTTGCAGTCACACACGCTACAAGAGACAGCGGGTATTTCTCAAAGTCAAGAGCTCGTCCTTGATAGAATGCTTTCTTTGAAGTCGAGTGCTAGAGAGACAAGGCTACACACCTTCCCAGTACCCTCTCCAGCCGTCAAGATCTATGCAATGGAACAGCCTAGCGAGTGTGGAAGTGCACGTCAATTGTGCACGGTTCCGGCTGCTTTTACAGGAGTTCCGACAACTGCGGCTGCACTTTCCTCTAAATAAACTTTTTGGAGTAGCCTACAGTATTTCCACATTCGACTTGGTCTTCACATATCACAATCCGTAGTTTATAACTATGTTAGTGTCAATGGAAAGTTATACCGGTAATTGGCAACAGCAACGGTAATGTTAAACTTCTACAAAGTTCGTATTGGGCGAAGTTCTGAGATAAATTAATAACAAGTCTATCACAACTTGTTCATGCACATTGACACATTGACATTGATTCATTTATGATGAATATGCACAATAACTTGATATAAATGCCTGAGCAAATATACGATGGCATTAACAAAACACTTGATAAATCATATAGCCTACATTAACACACACCGCTTCTTTGCATCTACTTTCCATCTCCCTCTCTCTCTCTTTTTTTTTTAAACCGCACCGTCAGAATATTTCTAATTGTTCATACGCAAAGGATTGTGGGTTATTTCTTCACTCCGAGGATCCATCGATGCATCCTCCAAAATTCTCCGAAATTCTCAGAACGAAGGACTCAGTACTTGCTAGAATTTGAAAGCATCCTTGACTTTGGAACAGTGCTTGACGAGATTTGATGACGTAACGTCCTTGAAAAAGTGGCTTGGAAGGAGCAATCCTTGACTTTGAGAAGCACCCAGCGACAAAGCGACAGGCTGCCGTTCATTTTCAATGGGAGTAGACTTTTGGCAGAGACAAGCGACAAGCTTGCCTCTGTCGCGAGCAAGGCGGGGCTAAAATAGACAAGCAGGCTATTTTATGCAAATGTTGAGCGAGGCGACAAAGCGACTGCCAATCGGAGTGAAGGCAGTGTGACGTTCCTTGTTTGAAAGTAAAGTTGATTTTTTTATCCAAGATGGCGGAGCTAACTAAACGAAGGCAGTAGCCTATTTCTGTACTAACAAGTAAGTTCAGGGTTTGTTGCCTTATATTTTGCTACTTCTAGTGAGAAATATGAACTTTAAAATCCAAAAAGCCAGGTTTTGTAACCAAAAAATATATCTGAAGGCATGTATGAGCTATCGGTCAGCCACCTAGCACGTAGCAATCGTTAGCCGTCAATCACTCGCGAATCACCTCCCCCACTCAACGGCAAGTTTGTGGAGATGTCGCTGTCTCTTGTAGCGTGTGTGACTGTACAGTGAACTTCTAATATTAAAGCAGTTAAAGTGATGTAAACGCCTGAACAGTCCCCCATTCATTTCAATGGGGAAACGCCTCTGGGGGAGCATGGCGGAACTACAAGGGTCTAAAAACGGGAATACCGGAAAAACGACAACCGGCAGCCATCCGACATTACTGTAATAAGCAACCTACACCGGATCGGGCCTGATTTTTTTGTGTTTGAACCGCGTCGATAGCTCAAACGCTCTCGGAGAAGAGGCGTCTTAAAAAATGGCCGACGGATAACAGTAGATGCAGCAAGCCCACTAACTAACACATTTGACTCACCAAATAGGCCTACAACAATCTCGTAAACAAGTGCTGAGTCAAGTCCGTCTGCTTTAAACTCGTATGAGCCCGTAGCATTCAGCTGAAGGTTTGATATGGTCAGAGAAAACGTTTTGTTGTCCAGCTCCATGTTGTTATAGAGAAACTCTGGTGGCTCCCCTTCATCCAAATGAGCAATGACCATGCCGTTGTGCATCCACTGAACATGCTCTAAATGCACATTTGGTTTGTTTACAGCCAGAGTGATGGATTGTCCTAACCCTCCGTACACAACAGCATCTGTAGAATAAAATGAGAGTGAATTTAACAGCAGGTCTAACAACTGCATGGATGGCTCTGTGTCTCAATAACACAGGAGACACTCTGGAAGTTGAAGAGGAATCAACTTAAGATAAACATATTATGTCAATCAATTCTAGGACCAATATGCAAGCAAAAATAATAGTAAAACATTACGTCAAAGATAACAAGCCGAAGTAGCCCAGAGCCACAGTCCAGATACAGTACTGAAAGAACGTACAAACAAACACACACACACACACACACACACACACAAACACACATACACACACACACACACAAGTGCACACACACACACACACACACACACACACACACACACACACAGGGGATAGAAGGGGAAAGGAGTGGGAATGAACGTGTGAAAGAAAGATGGAGAAAGGGAGGGATGAATGAGGAGGAGAGGGGCCCTTACTTCCATTTTCAGAGCTGATGAGGAGTTCTGTCAAGATCAGCAGAAACAGGCCTGCCATCTTGGGTGTGTCTCTGCTGGCTCTATCTCAGCTGGGGGAAAATCCGTACAGCACCTGCATGATCACACACAGAGACAGGAGAAGTTGGCAACTAAACATCCACACACACACACACACACACACACACACACACACACACACACAGAGAGAGAGAAAGAGAGAGAGACACACATGCACCCTCCCCATGCTCACAACTCTCAGAAAAACACAATTCAACTCCACTAAGCACAAACATACCGTAGCACTTCAGAAAAAATTGGAAAAAAAAGAAATTACAGAGATTTCCGAGATCAACCAACAGGAAGACAAGAAGCTCGTCACTGAAATCCTATGAGTAGTTAGTCAGAGAGTTTAGCCTATAGGGTGTAAATGACTGAATGAATTCCAGACTGCCTGGCATCTGATCTCAGAACAAAGGGGGTCTGGCCAAAACTTAAAGGAGAAATCCAGACAATATTTACATGGTGATCGCTATTCATCATCGCTGTGTACTGTCAACAGGAAAAATAAAGACCAAAATCGGTGCTACTTTACTGAGTAGGTGCAGCTTAATGGCCAGTACTCCCATTGAGCTACAAAGCTATGTCTGGGGCATCATCTAAATGAGCCTTTATTGTCTCTAAACAGACTCAAAATGGCATTGAAAGGTCTGTGCAATATGAACAGGGTCCTTATGTGACAGAACGCTGCACTTTGTACTGGTAGGCTGTGAAGAAACCATCTAAATTGAAAGTTTGAATTTATTCCCCTGACAGGGTGGAGTCATCTGAATCTCCTCTCTGTTCCTCTCTTGCTGCGCCTCCTCTCCCACTCTCTCTCTCCTCCCTTCTTTCTCTGCCTCTGTGTTTCCTTCCTTATGCCTCTTTCTCTCATATCTCTCCACCACCACACAGATACCCCCCACCAACACACACACCCTCCACATGCTCACAACTTTCAGAGAAACACAACTCAACTCACAAGGTGGACCACAACACACAAACATACCATAATCTCATGTAGCACTACAAAATAAACGACAGAGTTGGGAAACACACACACACACACACACACACACACACACACACACACACACACACACACACACACACACACACACACACAATGGACTGATATAGGCTAACCTCAGATGTGAGACCTCAGATCAGATAATCAAAGCCCTGTCAGAAGGAAGTCATTCAATTTGAACAACTTTTTACACAGAGACATAGTCAACCACTAACTCTTACATCTTAGACACTTACAGATTTGAATCACTGCAGGGTGAGGAGTGGAGCGTGTGGTGCGGTCGCCGGCGCATCAGTGTGTGATGTGTGCTGATAGTCGCCTCCTGTGAGGTTATCACGCGACTGTGTCTTTCAGAGCTTATCATCTACAATGCTTTGTGTACATGTCACACCTCCACCACCCCCTCACCCTCACTCCAACCCCTGAATGATCGCATGTCTTAACACAGGAAGTGGTGTGGAACCACAAGGGTAGCGTCCCCTGGCCTGCTGAGCGTTGCGCTGTAGCCGCCTGTGAATTTACCAATTGTCTTTGTGTGTTTTTTTTATACTGACAGTACTCTGTGACCTCGAGAAAAGAAGATCTACATGACAAATTGGTGGATTTCTCCTTTAAGTTTCATTTAGGCTACATTTAGGTACATTTCTAAGTAGCTTGCCCATCACTGACTACCCCCACACAGGATCTCGGGGCTTTCCAGCACAGGAAGTGCTGTGGAACCAGGGTTTAGTGGTAAAGTAAGAGGAGGGTAAACTATGAATTCTGTGAGGTGATGTGGTATCAGATTTTCTAAAAAGGCATTCAGAACATGTTTAATGATGGCAGAGGTTATTGTTCAATGTTTATAACAATACAAGTGGTATTGAATGGTTCCTAGAGAGTTGATAAATGTACATATTGTGAATGTGGATAATACAGTGTGATGTTTGCTGTAAGTTAAAAGTTGCAATTGGTGAACTAACTCTTTTGAGAGGTGCATGAACTCCACTACATCCCTGACCCCAAGGGTAATAACCTTCCATGGCCGATCTGCATTCAGATGAATATGCATTACAAGGGACATGATTCAGGTCTTTGCAATAGATGGAGAGTTTTGAGAATGTTTCCATGTTCTCAAAGATCTTTTCCTGCCTAGTTCAGATGTCCCTCTCATGCTCCCCTCCCTCTCTCTCTTCCTCCCCCTCCATTCTCCTTTTGTCTTGCTCTCACTTTCCCCCTCTCTTTACTACTGCCTTTTAGGCTGTCTGGAAGGTGCCGTTGGGGGCAAAAAAACACCATTGAGCTGTGAGTATGGTACACCAGCTGCACAGCGGCTCAGAGGAAAGCACTCCAGAGGATCATCAGCACCGCCCAAAAGATTGTCGGCTGCCCTCTCCCCACACTGGCAGAAGTACACAGTTCCCGTCTCAAAAAAAAGACCAGAACAATAAAGGATACCCACCATCCCGATCACTCCCTGTTTGAACTGCTGCCTTCAGGCAGACGATACAGATCAATTAAGGCAAGGACCAATAGACCAATAAACACAGCTTTTATCCAAGTGCAATAACCATCCTCAATGCTGCAAAGAAATAAGGTGCAACATTATGGAATCTGTTGCGAAATGGATCAGTGCAATGACAGAAAGTATGCATGTATGTACATGTACGTTCATTCTGTTTTTATGCAATGTCTGTGTGAATATGACCGTGTGTGTTTATGTATGCGGCTAATGTTATTTTATACGTTTATACTAACTGACAGAGTTGGGACACACACACAGAGCTCCAGTATACAATGGTCTAATATGAACTCTATCTCACACGACGATGTGAGCTGCACAATCAAATCTTAGTGTATAATTGTCATAGCTGGCAGCTCAAAGCACAGACATACCATAATCTCGGTCTGATAAGCCACATCCTTCCTTCAACCCACAACATCTCACTCTTTCTCTCTCTCTCTCTTTCTCGCTCACTTCCGTAGTGGTCTCTTCTCTCTCTCTCTCTCGCTCGCCTCTCTGGTGTTCTCTTCTCTCTCTCCCTCTCCTCTCTGGTGTTCTCTTCTCTCTCTCTCTCTCTCTGATAAACCACATCCTTCCTTCAGCCCACAACATCTCGCTCTCTCTTTCTCTCTCTCTCTTTCTCGCTCACTTCTGTAGTGGTCTCTTCTCTCTCTCTCTCCCTCTCCTCTCTGGTGTTCTCTTCTCTCTCTCTCTCTCTTGCTCACCTCTGTGGTGGTCTCTTCTCGCTCTCTCTCTCTCCCTCTCCTTTCTGGTGTTCTCTTCTCTCTCTCTCTCACCTCTGTGTTTTTCAGGTCCTCTTACTACAGAGGGAGAGAGAAGAGAACAGCACGCCGCCTCAACAAAGCACGAGGTCAAGAGAGCTAATGACCTCATGTCAACACAGGAAGCACTGAACAAACGTGGCTGTGACATACGCACACGCACACACACACAGTTTCAATACATTTGAGCAAATCCATTTAATGAAACGGTAGTGGGCAGTATGCAATCAATACAACAATTCCATATGAGGACAACACCGGTATCATCATCATCAGCAACATCGTCGTCGCCGTTGTCACATGCACATAGAAATTAAGAACAAATGAAAAAGGGGGTTGGAAGAGGGGGGGTGAAAGTGTGTGAGAGGAAGTGAGTGCTGACACAGAGGCAGATTGGAACATTTCCAAATGTGTTGCAAGATTACAGTTTTTTACAATTGCTATTTTCAGAACCTTGATATCATTTTTCAAAACTCTAGACACAAAATTCAAAACGGTTATCACTTGTAACACAGGCCGTCTAATGTTCAAAACATTGGATTGTGCATTCACATCAGCAAAGAAATCTTGCACTTGCACAATCATTGGGTAAAAAAAACCAAACAAATTTACTGTAATTTACCATTGAAACGTAACTATAGATCACCACACACAAGCAACTGATAGTTTCACTGTGTCATTGTTCGTGCAATCATTAGATATTGTAGAACAAAATAGGTGATACAGGTTTCATTATGGTACTACATGTACAGTAAGGTAAATACATCTCTGTAAAAGTACTGCAGCACAGGAAGCATTTCGGAACCATAAGGGTATAATAACCTGCCCTGGCCGATCTGCATTCAGACAAACATGGATGTGACACACACAAATACACACACGCGCGCACACACACACAGACAGCAGTGGAGGGACACCGGTCTGTGGCCATGAGTGGGCTACACCAGCTCACACCACTGATATATTCTACCAGCCATTTCACTTTGATAATGCACTATTCCAAATGTAAAGACACACTAAGAACTAGAAAAGCACTCAGAGAGCGCAGACCTCCGCCTGTAGGCTATTGTTCTTAGGTTGTCATACATTTGAACCTAAACTATTCAGATCGCCACCACGTGGCCATACCATTAGCCTGACGAGCCAGACCCATATCAAGAGGGTCTGGACACTCACCGTAGACAGGGCTCAATCGGAGGGGTGGGATAAACAGTTGTCTTTCAAATTCCCTCCCCGCAATAGGATAACGAATCATCTTCTTGTTTTCAAGTAGGATACGTAACCTTCCCTCGGCTACCGCCGTTCATTCCGACATACCCGCACTCCGACATTGACGTCCAATTGTCGTAGTGGAGGCATGTCTCTTTATGGGAGAAAGTCCCACCACTCCGACATTTTTTTTTTTCATGGTCGCAGTGGCGGTATTTAACTTTTTTTTCAAACAACGTGCCATTCCGACATGAGGTCATTAATAGGCTATTAATGTCATAACTATATCCAATTGTGTAAAATAATAAAGATTCACATTTAAAATGTCATTGTGAAGACTTCTTGATATGGTTAGGGAAACCTATGTGTCTGTTGCGTGCACGACTCGGGAAAGTGAAAGCAGTTCTACATGGCAAGTTTTCTTCTCTGTCTCATTATTCGCGGACTAAGTGGAGCTAAATTAAGTTATTATTTTGCTGTCACTTCGTCTGTTTTATGGCCTAGAAGGTTGTATTTGGTATCTGTGGATAGCTCTAGCTCTCTTCTTTTATCTGACATGCAAGCCGTATCTTTTTAACCACGGTTTCACGAGTAAATCAAACGAAAGTCGCGGTAGCCGAAGCTATATGATTCTTATTTGTTTGTCACTTCGTCTGTTTCTATAACACAAAAGGATCGATGTGTTTGGTATCAATGGAAAGCTCTGTTCCTCCTCTTTCATTTGATATGCGTGGTATGTCTGTGCGATGCCTGGTCCCGGAGTAATTCAAGCGAGAGCAGTGGCTGCGTGGGTGAACGCAGAGCAATATAGACTGTAAATATGATATAGCCTACTTTCATTTAAATTCATGATTTTATTTTTATTTTCATACTTGATCGTACAGACACGTGTCTAGTCTCGTTGGAAAGCCCCAGTTCTGAGCTCTTTCATGCAATATAGGTCTCATCTGGCTGTGACTAATAATCGCAGAGCAATGTAACAGAGAAGAATGGGTGTGTTTTTTGACGCACTTTGCGTCCGTCAGGCTCATAGGGTCCGTTAAATTGACGTGGAAAAAAATAGGATTTGTAAACTGTCGGAATGGGGGTACTAAAATGTGTCGGATTGGCAGCATGTCGGAATAACACCATGTCTGAATAGCGGCATGTCGGACGAAAGGGATGTCGGACTGGCAGGATGTCGGACTGCCGACATGTAACCCCTTCCCTCTCCATGCAATAGGATAACGTTAAACGAATCATCTTCTTGTTTTCAAATAACAGGATGCGTTACCGTCGCAACTTCTGGTCGCATGTCAGTCACCATTATGTTAAGCCCACCCACCGACTCTATACACGCTGTGATTGGCCCGCTGGTTTTTCGAGTTCTCAGCTCCCTGGCTCTATGGATCGTGCCTAGACTGCCCCACCAGCCAAATTACATTTGCTGCCGCTAGGGGCGTCTAGCTTTCTAGGCTACCATACCATGCCATTACACCACTAAGCGAAAAACATAAACAACTCCGGAATCCCGACGGTGTTACAAATCTCTCCCAAAATGTAATCGTCTCTTCCTTGGGTCATATCTGACCTTCCCTGATTTCATCAAAATCCATCCATTTCTTTTTGAGTTATATCTTGCTAACAAACAGACAAACAAACAAACAGACAAACAAACGCCGGTCACCGATGAAAACATAACCTCCTTGGCAGAGGTAATAAACCTCACCTGATTTAGAGCCATGTAGCCACCACAACATTTAATTTCTTCCAGTTATCCTCCCGATGATTGTCAGAAGTAACCTTCCTCTTTCCTACACAGAACTGTGCATCTGTATGTCTTGTACTCAAAACAGTTTCCTCTTCTTCTGTATCACATCTCTCTTTTTTCCTGCCAAACTACTGCCACCGTGGACCCTCCCCTAGTACTTTTATGACCCAAACAATTGGCTTCTTCATGATCTTAGAGACTTCATCTCACGGAAAACTAAAACTGCATTCTAACTTACAGTAACAACGGTTAATTAGACTGCTTTGGCCAAATGGAACACTGAGGGCAGATTTTCCTTGTGCTTGGCAGCCCCTATGGTATACTGCAGGTGTTCTATCTTCAAGTAGGCCGATGGGTGCTGGACTCAATGTGAGGCGGAGCTCAATGTTGAACTAAGCCCCGCGTTAAACACGTGATTCACCACACTCTCAACATGAATGTGTTGAAAAAAACACAAACTGTGTGGTCCCTATGGACACAGAGATGTGTTAAAAAAAAACACACAAGTTGTGTTATTTTCAACATATATTGCGGAACAAACAACAAAAGCAATGTGTTGGAAACAACACAAACCGTGTTGTTCCTATCTGAACACAGAGATGGGTTGCTTTCAACACATTCATTTTGAGAGTGCACTGGCCTTGTAAACTCTGCCTGGAAAATGAAGAGAGCACCTCAATCACACATTGAATCTTTACACATACAAATGTCTAATTTGTTGAGAGAACACAATGATTCAACACCAATCAATGGAAACCAAACTATTCAACCCACTGAGGGCTGGGGCCTGTACTACGAAGGGAGCTCAACCTACCCAGATGTAACCCAGGGTTACTTTGCTAAACCGGGGTTGACAAAACCTGGTTATCTTCATTGGTGTTACGGTACTACGACGCTGAGTAAGAAGTTGATTTGTTGAACTGGGGTTAACCTCATTGGAGTTGGTGCGCGTTCACATAAAATGGGCGGGTTGCAGCGCAAATCACCACTTTTAATGATGACGCGATCACATTATTTTACGGATAAGGAATTTGGAATGATTATAAAAAGTTGTGAGGATTTAAAACCCACTTTACGATACATCAAATACGTCGGCAGCAAAAGCAAGACAAGGCTGTTGGCAAGGTAGGCTATTGCAGATCGGATGAAAGTAAAGTTTTATTTCATGTTCCTTAAATAGCCTATATGTGTTAGCTTGCGGAATGTCTGAAATGTGTTGAAATAAATACATTTTGAGTTCATAAGAGTCCTACAGATGCAACAATTCATGCCATGTATATTAATAAATATTAATAAAGGATAATTGAATGTTTAGCCCCATTGACTGATTTAGTGTATGCCTATCCTGTGACCATTTTAGATGCAACGGCAGTGTCGCTGGCAGCAGGTGAAAATGAAACTCAAAAACATTCAGAAGGTTTATAGGCCTAGTTATAGCTTGCATTAATATTTCTTAATTATGAAAATATGTTATATTGCCAATTGCCAATGCCAGCCTCCACTTTGACTCGATCAGCTGACAAATGCAACGAATTCCCTCGGCTGAGAATGTATATGCTATCTTTCATAGAGAATATTATATGGAGAAAGATTCTGGCGGTCTTTAAAAACCCTCGCCTTGCGAAGAGAGGCACTTACAATTTGCGCTCCAATAATGTATCTTCCAAGTAGCCTACGTCGACATTGTGGGGTGTGGTTAACCGCAAACCTCGGGTTAATCAAGATCATAACCTGCTCGGAGCAGGTTTGAGATGCAGCGTAAATTGCCATGGCAGCATACCTCGGTGAAAACCTATTAGTCAGGTAGAACCCCAGGATAGGTGTGACATAAGGTACTAATGCAATTTTTTTGCATAAATTGATAGTTTAGGGGGTGTCCTTTCAGAATCTGACGGGTGCCACTCCGGCACCCTTGAGCATTTTCCTTAAAATGACATCATCTGCCACACCCCTTTTTGATCATAGAAAGTCGTCTAAATATACATTAACATATAAACCCATCATGTATGGTATCAAATTAAAGCTCTTCTCATGCAGGAATCAGCTTTGACCATCAAAAAGATTAAAAAAAATAGTTTTTAATGACATAATCTGCCACGCCCCCTTTTGTTGACCATAAAAAAAGAATTAGACTCACATTACTGTATAAAACCCATCATGTATGGTATCAAATGAAAGCTCTTCTCAAACACAAATCAATGATGTCAATTTAAAAAATGCTAAAAATTATCCCTCCAGAGAACATAATAACTGTAAAATCTGGTACGGTCACACCGCTGAAATGGTAGGCTGAGCAACAAATTGTATCAACCCTCACCAATTAATCAAATAGACAAAGTTAATACTTTATCACAGATTTCTGAAAGCAACTAAATTATATCAAGAACATGTTGCCAGGCTGGCCTTGTACACATCACAAACATCAAATGTCTCCTCCAAATAACATTCATTCAATCAGACCTTTCTCCCTCGCTGTCATCAGTATCCTCCACTGAAAGTCGAATTTTTATTTGCACACTGCTCATCACCTTTGCAATGGATCCCTGAAGCAGACGACCACCTTGTGACCTAAAGAGAGAGCCATTAAGAGACCAGGAAGGGCAGTACATCTGCTACACATGTGGAGAGTCCGGTCACACCAGTCAACAGTCATGGCCAAGTCACCCGGCAAAGACATGTTCCAGGAGAGGCAGACAGTGCACAGAATACTCCACCAGAGAGCGAACCAAGGCCCCCTGGTTAATCGATGGTCAGGAGTGGGCTGGCAGACTGACCAGTTCCTGAAACAAAATGCATTTGGTCACTGCTGGACTGTTGACCTGATGATCTCTGGAGTGAAGACAAGCTGCCTTTGGGACACTGGGTTTGAGGTCACCACCATCAAAGAGCTTCACTTTAGAGAACACTTTGGGGAGGAACAGCTAAAGTCCAACCATTGGGTGGAGCCAATGGACTGAACATGCTGGTCCTTGGTTGTCTTGAAGCAGATGTCGAGTGTTTTGGAACCACTCTTTAGCGGCGGTGCATCTTCATACTGAGAGACACCCATCTGGATGTTGCAAAGATGTAAACATGGGCTCCCTGGCATTATGGGGATGAACATCATCAAAGATCTAGTGACCTCTCTGCCGGGTGTGGATGCAAAGAGGATTAAAATGCTGCTCCACCAGAGGCAAGTGTCCGTCGTTTGTTGGCAGTGTTGACAGTGAGAAAGTGATTGAAGGCTGGTGCCTTCAACAGTGGAATGCCATTCCTGGTGGAAGCCACTCCAAAGATCAGCTTCCAGAAGGGGCTTCTGGTTGCCAACACACTCGGAAGGGCAGCAGGTGGAAAAGTCCCTGTCAGGGTTATGAACACCAGTGAGAAGGCCATAAAACTAATGCCCAGGGCCAGGGTAGCTGTGGTGTCCAAGTCACAGAAGATCTGTTCAAAAGAGGTGGTGGGGTTTGATGCATGTTGAACAGTGTTCACGCTACCGAAGATGGACACCAATGTATGCCTCTTCCAGTACAGGTAGCTGCAGGAGAGCTTAACTCGGCACAGCATGTAAAGCTTAGTGCACTGTTGAAAAGCTACGGGAATGTCTTCTCAAGCCACGACAATGACTATGGCTACACAACTACAGTGACATATGACATAACATATAAACTGGTGACACCCACCCGATCAAAAGTTCAAGCGACATGTACAGGACATAGTGGGGCAAAGAGAGTAGCAGCCCCTGGGCATCGCCAGTGGTCATTGTGCCAAAAAAAAGACGGGAGTGTGCGCTTTTGCTGTGACTACAGAAAGCTGAACATGGTCATGTGCAAAGATGCATACCCACTTCCACGGATAGAGGAGGCGCTTCATGCACTGGGCAAGGCACAGCTGTTCCCCACTTTGGACCTGACATGGGTTACTTTCAAGTGACTATGAGTGACCAGGATAGAGAGAAGACAGCTGTCTTTACCCCGTTTGGTGTCTATTCTTAAAGCATTAAAAGAATGATAGGATGAAAAATATTGTTTTCTGTAATTCTGGGGGGGGAATCCAAGGACAGTCATAATTAATGTGCTTAACTACCTTGGAAGTACCTCACAACATTGCTGTCAAATTCAGTGACAGATTCAAGGGAAATTATAACTAACATGCTAACTAGGGTACATCAGACTTGCTATAATATTCACAATAAAATGAATTACTATTGAATGATTGTATTCCTGTATGTATTAGGCCAGGGGTTCTTAACCTTTTCAACCTTGAGGCCCCATTTGTTATAGTAGAAAGTGGCCCGGGGCCCATTTAATATTCATCATTCACATCCAAAAAGCGCAGCGTTTTTGTATTTATTGGTAGACATTTCACAAGTGCAATTTCATTACGTTACGTTAACGGTATTTGTTTTTAGACATGGCTGGATTCACTTAATGGTAGCTTTCTGGCGATGAACTTCTGGCCATCCATTCATTCTAACACGTTGGGCAAGTCTCCCCTTTAGTGAAATGCGTAGTGTCAGAATCCCAGCAGTTTTGTAAGGATTCGTGTGAGTGCATAGGTATAACGACAATGTGCTAACGTAGCAGCATTTGCAGTACATATCCTCGATACGGATATACCCACAAGGTGAATGGCAGAGGTGGAAAAGTCCAGCTTCAGAAAGTAAAAGTCCAATCATGTTGGTTCTACCTGTGCACTTAACAGGTGATCTCATCAATTAGCTGCTTGACCTGGCTGAAGAGTTGTGCTAAATAGAATCAGCTTGTTTGAGTGAGTGGTTGGCACAGATATGTGGTAGGACTTTTACTTTCTGAAGCTGGACTTTTCCACCTCTGGTGAGTGGAATTAAGTCTCATGCATTACATATCTCTGATGTCTTCATTTGCCCTTGCGGCCAACAGGTGCAACACTGAACATTTCTTGCAGCCCTCTGGTTAAGAATCACCGTAAGTCTGGGCTGCGGCCCTGTGGTTAAGAATCACTGTATTAGGCTAAATGGCAGTTCCATCATTTATTCAATTTAATACCAAATATGACATGATTTAGAGTCAGCTATTATGCGGCAAAAAGGAACGTAAGCTGACCTTAAAGGTCACTTTGCAAATGGTATTTTGTTCTCTGAAGGGACCTGAACTATTTTTTTTCATCTTTTTGATGGTCAAAGCTGATTCCTGCATGAGAAGAGCTTTAATTTGACCATACATGATGGGTTTATCTGTTAATGTATATTTAGACGACTTTCTATGATAAAAAAGGGGTGTGGCAGATGATGTCATTTTAAAGAAAATGTTCAAGGGTGCCGGAGCGGCACCCATCAGATTCTGAAAGGACACCCCCTAAACTATCAATTTATGCAAAAAAATTGCATTAGTACCTTATGTCACACTTATGCCCAAATTCCACAAAGTTCTACCTGACTATATCCACCTTTCGTAGTACGGGTTAACCGGGAAGTTACGCCACACATGATCAACTTACTCTCGAAGTTACCCAGCTAAGCCAGTAACCCCGCTTCGTAGTACAGGCCCCTGAATTCAAAATCACACCGGGTATACTACGAATCTCGATTAGTGGGTTAGCGAGGTATGTTGCGCTCAAAGCCAGGGTATGCTGTCATATGAAAGTGGATTTGTTTTAGCGTCGCTGTATCACCATGGTATCTTATGCTCGCAACCAAACCTGGTCGGGAGCAGATTATGTGCTTAGTTATAGCTCAAATCGTGAAAAATCACCGCCCTCTGACTCATCCTGACTAGTGACCAATCAATTATCTTGAAAAACGAAGTCATCTCACGTGTGAGAACTCTGTCATCGCATCTACTGAGCAGCTCCGCCTCTTCAAACATTTTGAAACTCGAAGGCGCTTTAACTATGTTGCGCATGCAGATATATCACTTTTATGGACATGTATAGCATACAATATCCGATGATCATCGATTTTTTGATGTTATAGGTTAGACACAAAAAAAAGACCACCCTAGATTTTCCTACCGCTCATAAATGCGGAGGTAATCGTTTTTAAACCGAGGCGGTCTTGTGCATCTCCACGTTTCCCGATTGGTCAAAGTCACCCCAACCACGAGAACGCGCACAGATCTGAGCTGAAAGCCTAGTTTGATAAATTCATCCGTGAGTGAGTTTCGTAGTACCACTCAACTCTGATTGCGACTTTCGTTTTTAGCAATCCAGGTTATCCTATAAAGCTTGGTTATGTTCAGCGAGATTCGTAGTATACCCCACTGAAACTACATTCTCACTTCACAACTTGTTTATGCAGTGGGTGGGCAAGTATGGCCGTGTTCGTTAAACTAACCAACTGCAGCCGCTGATGAGATGATGTGTAATGCCAATGTGAATATAGGCTACTTGTGTATACAACCTACCACCATGGAGAGTAGTCAAGAAATGGATGGATTTTGATGAAATCAGGGAAGGTCAGGTATGACCTCAGTGGGTTGAATAGTTTGGTTTCCATTGATTGGTGTTGAATCATTGTGTTCTCTCAACAAATTAGAAATTTGTATGTGTAAAGATTCAATGTGTGATTGAGGTGCTCTCTTAATTTTCCAGGCAGAGTTTACAAGGCCAGTGCACTCTCAAAATGAATGTGTTGAAAACAACCCATCTCTGTGTTCAGATAGGAACAACACGGTAGTTTGTGTAGTCAAAGTCAAAGTCAAAGTCAAGTCAAAGTCAAAGTCAAAGTCAACTTTATTTGTATAGCAGTATCATACACAATGGTCATTCAAAGTGCTTTAAAATAAGTCAAATAGGCCCAATCCCAATGTCAGCCCTAAAGACTAAGAACTAAAGACTCACAGACTTAATTGATCTCAGAGGGGTATTCCACGAACGGAGGTTTAACAAACACAGAGTTAACGCTGAACTCTAGGTTGATTGACCCTGAGCCGACTTCACCAGAGCTGTCGGTTCCACCGCGCCAGTTATGAATTAGTTTAATCAACACGGGGTTGGTTAACACTGGGTTGTGCGCGTGCACGCCAAATCTATAAAGACGTGATGTATGGAGCATGGAAATCCTGATCAAAAGGCCGAAACAGGCTAGCTGCCGCTGGGGGCGTCTAGATTTCTAGGCGAGAAACGGGCCGCATGTTTCTCAGAACTCGAACGCAGGCTGTAATAAATTTTAAAAAAGTTTTAAAAAGTAACACCAAAGCCTCTGCCCTGGTAGCGGATCGCTGACTGCGTGAATGCACACAAAAGCACGTTCCTAAATATTTTAACTATGAATCTATTCATATCTCAGTTAAGTTTTCTTAGCATTCCTATCACATAACCTGTTATTTTATAAAGATGTAGGCTACTCCGATGGGCCCAAGCGATCATCTGATCAAGTAAAGATAAAACATTACGATTCATGGTAGTAATTATATTATTTTTCCACATACATTCCTACATCTCTTTGCGCGGAATGGCTATATTGTGGAGGACGGCGCATGCAACAATTACGCAAGCCCGTTCGGACACACTCTTATACTACGTAGGCATTGAAATTTGGACTTCCATATCCCAAATGTGTTTTCAATCGCGGGTTCTGCTGTGTGCCAGGTTAAATGTTGCCTGTGGTCCAGGAGCAGGATTAGGGTACAGGGTGATGAGCGTCGGGAGGCATACTGTAACCCAACTGGGTATTTGAGCCCAATTTACTGGATGTACAACTTGAACCTGGGGAGCACACTGTAGCTGACAATAACACTGGAGACAAGGACTTTAGTTATCAGAATACAGTTTATTTTAATCAATAGAAAAGTAGTTAAAAGTCAATAGGAATGTCCACTCCGTATAAAACCGGTCCCAATGTCCACCTAAGCTCCCAGTCCACAGTCCTTCCTCCTTCCCGTGTCCCACAGCAGAATGATCCGAATGTAGGTAGGTCCAGGTTCTGCTGCAGGTGATAGTGTGGTGTCCCCTGGTGGTGTACGTGGTACCTCCCAGGGCTTCTCTTCTGGTAGGTGACAGGCCTCCACTGTGCAAGCAAGGCAGAGACACGTCTTAGAGAGTTCACAGCAGTGGCTTAGCTTACTCCCCTTACAACTGACTCAGACACCCAATTGTATAGTCACACGGCACACTTAAGACAATAAGAATAGCTTCAACCCTCTTACTGATATACCATCACATCACCACAAATCATATTCATAGCACACTGCAAACTTGACACTGCAACTCAGTCCAAAGTCCATTTAGTTTATCACACTGCTATTAAGAGCTCATGAGCTAGCCGGGAGGTTAATATTAGCCACAACAACGCTAATCCAGTAGAGTGGCGAGTGAGAAGAACCGGGAGGCACAACGTAGGACACAAAACAACGTAGCTCCGGGAGAGAAGGCTCAATTAAGAGAGTTCGTTTAGGACGTGGAGACAGCTTAATGGTTGGAAGGTAGACAGATGAAGACACTTATCTTATGGAGGGGTGAACGTCTCCACCCCTCAACAAATCAACAGCGCAGTCGACGACACCAGCACACCGATAGGCATCCAGGACTCGAAGCCAACGTTCATGTAGTGGGCCTCCACCAGCTCGTCGGGACCCGCTAGCAGGCTAATGAAGGAAGCACAGCAAGAGGGCAGGCGTCGGCAATCAACCAGCGCTAACCGTGGACTCGTTCTAGCCCAGAGTAACTCAACAACGCCATAGGCTAAGCAGGGAAGTAGGCACTTATCTTTACGAGGGGTGAACGATTCCACCCCTCCGTTGTTCACACAGCACGACAGCTCGGCACCGGAATCACCCTCAGGGCTTGGGCTCGTCACGCCGATTCCTCCAGGCTACGCCCGTCGCTGCATTCAGCTCCGCTGGTTTCTTCTCTCTTCGTCTGCCACGCGCCCCCCTTTTGTCTCAACCCAAACCCTTAATCAGTGCACCACTGCCAATCCCAACCCCACACACCTGTGTTCAATTAATGTTGTTCTCTTGTCCACAGGGGGCCGCCATCTTGGCGTTCCCCTGAAAACCTTCCCCACAATAAACCTCACCCACCACTTTGTGTTCCCTTCACCACTCGTCACCCTGTGACACACGCCCCCCCTTTAAACTAGTTCTCGTCCCGAGAACTTTGCTTTTATGGGCCCCAATTCCCATACCTCTCAGGGGGTCTCCCCTGCGTGGCCCTCTGGGAGCGTCTTGGAGGGTCTAGGTGTTCTTCTCCCATTGGCTGTTGTGGTGGTACAGGGATCCAGGCCCAACCTGCCCGTGGCCTGGGTGGTTGTTCCGTGGCTCGGCCTGGTTTCTCTTGTGCTACCGGAAAGTGGGGGCATGGACGCAGCAGGTTCCGATGCAGCACTCGCTCAGGCCCTGGTCCCCCTTCTGGTCTCACCGTGTAGACTGGAGTGTTCCCCTGGTGGCGACGAAGAACCACGTATGGCTGGGGTTCCCATCGGTCGCTCAGTTTTCCTTTGCCTTGTCTGCGGCTGTCCCGAACCAACACCCTTTCCCCGGGTAGTAGCGGGGCCTCTTGGGCGGTCTTGTCGTAGAAGTGTTTGTTTCGACTTGCTGCAGCACCTAAATGTTCTGAGACTTTGTTGTAAGCATACTGAAGTCGCTCCTGATGTTGCCCCACCCACTCAGGAAGGTTATCTGTCCCTCTACCCCGGTCCGTCCCCAACAATAAGTCCATGGGGAGGCGCACATGACGCCCAAACATTAAATAGGAGGGGGCATAGCCTGTGCTACTATGAACACTGTTGTTGTAAGCATGAATCAGTGTCTGTAGATAATCAACCCACCTAACTTGTTGGTCAATCTCTAAAGTCCCCAATAAGTTCAGAAGTGTTTGATTGAACCTTTCACACCCCCCATTCCCTTGGGGATGATAGGGGGTGGTACGAGTCTTGCGACACCCATACATCAGACATAGTTCACGAATAAGAGCAGACTCAAAGTTTGGACCCTGGTCCGAATGCATCACTTCAGGACAGCCAAATGGCTGTAACACAGCTGCCCATAGGGCTTTGGCTGTGGTCAGGGCTGTCTGATCGACCGTTGGCACTGCCCATGCAAATTTGGTGAACAGGTCAGTGATGACTAAAATGTTCTGATAGCGATCAGTTGGTCTGCTCAGTGTAAGAAAGTCCATAGCAACTATGTGTAGGGGCGCCTGGGGCACAATAGGTACTAGCGGGGCTTTCTGGTCTGGCTTGGCCTTGCGTAAGATACAACGAGGGCAACTCCGAATAAATTTCTCCACTGTCAGCTCCATCTGTGGCCAATAAAACCTTTTCCTTAATAGGGATAAAGTCCGTTCCTGGCCCTGGTGACCTGCCTGGTTATGGTATGCCTCTAGCAAGGGGCCAATCTGATTATGGGGGACAACAATCTGGGAGATTGGCTCTTGAGTGAGGGGGTCTTGCACTGTCCTGCAGATAACACCCTCTTTTAAACTAAGGCGTTTCCATTGGCTGAAGAGTTGTCGACCTTGCTGAGGTAGGGCCTTCCTATCAGCTGCTGGGGGGAGAGCGCCTGAGTTCAACTGTGCCCTGAGAGTAATCAACTCCGGGTCATTACCTTGCACTTCCTGCCAATGGCCCGGGTCCCATCCCCAACTAGCAGGACAGGGATCACTCCCTGTGCCAGGGGCGTCAACAATCCCCACCAGGAGCTCGTCCTCTCCTTGTGAGGGTGGGGCCTGGGTTGGGGTTGGATCCCCTGAAGACGGGAGTCTAGAAAGTACATCTGCGTTAGTATGGTCCTTGCCTGGTCTATGTTGGATGTGATAGTCAAAACTGGCGAGCTGTGCCACCCACCTCTGTTCTACTGACCCCAGTTTGGCTGTCTGCAAGTGTACCAGAGGACTATTATCTGTAATTACAGTCACTTTTGCACCCCAGAGATAATCTTTAAATTTGTCACTAACTGCCCACTTCATAGCCAAGAGTTCCAACTTAAACGAACTATAGTTAGAGTCATTCCTTTCTGCCGGGTGCAGGCTCCTACTGGCATAGGCAATTACCCGTTCCACCCCGCTTTGGCACTGTGCCAATACTGCCCCCAGGCCACTATTACTGGCATCCGTATAGACTACAAAAGGCTGAGTAAAGTCTGCATAGGCCAATATAGGGGCTTGTACTAGTTCCTGCTTTAGTTGCTGAAAGGCGGCTTCACACTCAGAACTCCACTGAACTGAAGGGGACCCCCGTCCACGAGGGCGCGATGTACCTTGCAAAAGTTCATTTAAAGGTTTAGCTATTTTAGAGAAATTTTTGATGAAGCGCCTATAATACCCGACAAACCCCAAGAAGGATCTGACTTGCCTCACTGTTTTTGGCGGGATCCACTCCTTTACAGCGGACACTTTCTCTGGGTCGGGTGACACACCCTCACTGCTTACTCGATGTCCCAGGAACTTGACTTCGGTCTGAAACAGGTGACATTTTCCCGGCCGTAGCTTGAGCCCGTAGCGCTCTAGGGCCTGGAACACCTCCTCCAAATGATGTAGATGGGCTGCAAAGTCGACAGAATAAAGAATAATATCATCCAAATAAACTAACGCTGATTCTGACAACTGCCCGCCCAAACATCTCTGCATTAATCGCTGAAATGTAGCTGGCCCGTTGCAAAGTCCGAATGGCATTCTGTCCCACTCAAATAAGCCGAATGGAGTGGTGAATGCCGTCTTCTCACGATCTTGGGCATCAACTCTGACCTGCCAGTAGCCACTGGCCAGGTCCAGGGTAGAGTACCATGTTGCCTGTGTTAAGCTGGTCAGTGAGTCCTCGATACGAGGCAGGGGGAAGGCGTCCTTCCGGGTCACGTTATTCAATTTCCTATAGTCGACGCAGAATCGTAAAGAGCCATCCTTCTTTTGAACTAAGACTATGGGTGCGGCCCAAGGGCTGCTACTCTCACGGATGACCCCACTCTTTAGCATACCTTGAAGGAGAGTCCGCACCTCCTTGTAGAGTGTTGGCGGCACTGGCCTGTATCTCTCCCGAATAGGGGCAGCATCCCCCGTGGGAATGGCATGGGTCACCACGTCGGTGCACCCATAGTCCTCATCATGGGCCGAGAAGACGTGACTCCATCGAGTCAGGAACTGCTGCAGCTGGCACTGTTGTTCAGTATCCAGGCCACTACCCTGCAGAGACTCACATACCAGATGTTTAGGCACCCCTTGCTCCCGGTCTTCAGACTTAGGACCCAACTGGACCACCCCCACTTCCACTAGCCCCGGGCTCACCTCAGTGAAGTGGACGTCTGGACCATCTCTCACCGCTGAGACATCAATTGCGGTGACCTGGGCAAGCTTGTGATGGCGATGCAGAAGGACTGGGTGTGGCTGTAGGTTTCGCACTCGGACAGGAACCCGGCCCCGCTGTACTTTAGCCAGGACTCTCGCCACCCCCACTCCTTGGCTGTCGCTGTGGGGCTCTATCAATACACAGTTACCTGGATAGTTCTGGTGGGCGGGTAGCTTAGCCCATACTAGCGCCTCACTACGAGCAGGGATTGTAAGTGCGTAACGACAGGCTACCCGGGCTGTATCAGTCCTATGTTGAGCAGTAGCTGCTGCAATACGCTGGCAATCAGCAAACACATGTTCCCACCCACCTCTGACTGAAGCCTTAGTGGCTGCTGGAGTTCGCCTTCTCTGATGCTGTTGAAAGAGCTCCTCCCAACAGCAAGCAATGACATTCATGCCCAGCAGTGCCCTGTGAGACCCCAAGCAATGATCTTTTACAATTACCACCCCTTTGGCCGGCACCTGCACCCCCTGTACCTGAAAGTCCACCGTTATGTATCCAGTGTAGGGAATATTCAATCCATTAGCTCCCCGCAGCGTCAGCCAGGGCATCTCGGAACCTGTAGGACAAGACTCACAAAACAGTTCTTTACACAAGCCTTCCGTAAACATTGTCACCTGAGAGCCCGTGTCAATCAGACATCGGACGTTTTGATTATTTACCCGTATGTCTGCTTGTGGGCATTGTCCAATCAGACTGTCTTTGGAGGGAAACAAAGGGTCTCTCTGGGGGTTTCCGGACACTTGACCCACAGTGGCCGGTGGAACTAAAAATCCCCCTGGGAAGCCCGCCTAGATTGACAATAGCGTCCAATATGGCCAGACTCACCACACTTTGTGCAGATCGGTCTACCCTGTGCGTCCCACTGGAAACGAGGGTTAGCAGTACGAAGTGGAGGTCTATGGTCATTCGGTGGTCCTTCTGAGTGAGACCGTTCACGGGGGATGCGTGGGACAGGGCTCGGTCTGCTACGCAGCTCCTCTCGGATGGTTTTGGAGAATTCCACCATCTGCTCCTTCACTTCTTTCAAAATCTCTGCCCGCAGCTGTTGTTTCCAGTCCATAGCTGGACCCGCAGCTGCTGTCCCAGTGTTGGTTGCTGCCATACAGGCAGGGCGATCATCTTGGTCCATACGATCTACCTCCAATGCCAAAGCCTCCTTCCTTACCGCTTCAAACGTCAGTTGGGGGTCGCGCCGCAATTGTAGCTTGAGTTGCTGCCGGAGAGGGCCATCTCTGAGACCCATGATGAACTGGTCCCGTAACAAGGTGTCTGTGTCTCCCAGGGCCGAGTCCGCACGGCTGCGTAACCTAAAGAAAAGCTCACGGATATTCAAACAAAAAGAGCGAACTGTCTGATTAGAGCCCTGTCTACAATTGAAGAATTTAGCCCTTAGGGCAGCTACAGGGGTATTATCCCCATAGAGGGATGACAACAGTTCAAAAATCTTTTTAGGTGTATTACGGCTAGCCCCCCCAACAGCCAATACCTCCCGCTTGGCCTCCCCCTCTAAGGAGCCCAGAATAAACTGAATCTGTTGCGGCTCACTCAACCTCTGTACACTAACCAGGTACTCGATTTGTGAAACCCAGTCCTCAAAGTTCACATCTGCCCCTTGTCCACCAAACTTTTGGGCCCAAGGCCCCCCCATAAACATAGGCACCAAACAATGCCTATCTTCTTGTGCTTGCTCATCCACCATATTGTCAGATATAGCAGCTCCACCCAAGAACAAATCCTTGCCGCCTACGCCACTTGTAACCCAACTGGGTATTTGAGCCCAATTTACTGGATGTACAACTTGAACCTGGGGAGCACACTGTAGCTGACAATAACACTGGAGACAAGGACTTTAGTTATCAGAATACAGTTTATTTTAATCAATAGAAAAGTAGTTAAAAGTCAATAGGAATGTCCACTCCGTATAAAACCGGTCCCAATGTCCACCTAAGCTCCCAGTCCACAGTCCTTCCTCCTTCCCGTGTCCCACAGCAGAATGATCCGAATGTAGGTAGGTCCAGGTTCTGCTGCAGGTGATAGTGTGGTGTCCCCTGGTGGTGTACGTGGTACCTCCCAGGGCTTCTCTTCTGGTAGGTGACAGGCCTCCACTGTGCAAGCAAGGCAGAGACACGTCTTAGAGAGTTCACAGCAGTGGCTTAGCTTACTCCCCTTACAACTGACTCAGACACCCAATTGTATAGTCACACGGCACACTTAAGACAATAAGAATAGCTTCAACCCTCTTACTGATATACCATCACATCACCACAAATCATATTCATAGCACACTGCAAACTTGACACTGCAACTCAGTCCAAAGTCCATTTAGTTTATCACACTGCTATTAAGAGCTCATGAGCTAGCCGGGAGGTTAATATTAGCCACAACAACGCTAATCCAGTAGAGTGGCGAGTGAGAAGAACCGGGAGGCACAACGTAGGACACAAAACAACGTAGCTCCGGGAGAGAAGGCTCAATTAAGAGAGTTCGTTTAGGACGTGGAGACAGCTTAATGGTTGGAAGGTAGACAGATGAAGACACTTATCTTATGGAGGGGTGAACGTCTCCACCCCTCAACAAATCAACAGCGCAGTCGACGACACCAGCACACCGATAGGCATCCAGGACTCGAAGCCAACGTTCATGTAGTGGGCCTCCACCAGCTCGTCGGGACCCGCTAGCAGGCTAATGAAGGAAGCACAGCAAGAGGGCAGGCGTCGGCAATCAACCAGCGCTAACCGTGGACTCGTTCTAGCCCAGAGTAACTCAACAACGCCATAGGCTAAGCAGGGAAGTAGGCACTTATCTTTACGAGGGGTGAACGATTCCACCCCTCCGTTGTTCACACAGCACGACAGCTCGGCACCGGAATCACCCTCAGGGCTTGGGCTCGTCACGCCGATTCCTCCAGGCTACGCCCGTCGCTGCATTCAGCTCCGCTGGTTTCTTCTCTCTTCGTCTGCCACGCGCCCCCCTTTTGTCTCAACCCAAACCCTTAATCAGTGCACCACTGCCAATCCCAACCCCACACACCTGTGTTCAATTAATGTTGTTCTCTTGTCCACAGGGGGCCGCCATCTTGGCGTTCCCCTGAAAACCTTCCCCACAATAAACCTCACCCACCACTTTGTGTTCCCTTCACCACTCGTCACCCTGTGACAATACCCTCGATCCCCAAGGAGCTACCCATCGAATTGCGCTGCGACCAAATACAAACTTTGAGCTATCTTGCACAAGCACATCAATTACATAAGGTCTATGATATGCTCATAATGCAACGCAGTCTGTTGAAATGTATAGCTCAAATTACATCCTGCATCGTAGTCGACCGAACCAGGCAATTGTGCCTCCGCATAAGTAATCATGTACGAAGCATCATAGGCTATATCATCTTGGCTAATGACAAAATCGACAGCGATTAACAAACCATCTTGAAGATATAGGAAATGGCCAATATAGGCTGCGTATACCTACCTAAACATTTATACTGTGATAGCCTTTCCTGTTAATCGGCCTCATATATGGCTGGGGCCACTTGCCATCAATGCACCCAATGACATAATATTGTAATCGAATGGTATCATAGTGAAACTCATATGAAATGTCAACAGCAAGGATAATTTCTGTGCCACTTGGGGACACTTAAAGCATTAGTGACCTGAGAGTTGGTGAAACTCCATTTTAATGACCCTCTTGAGTTGTGGCCAGGACAGAGGATGACGTCGCGCACTAACCGCTCCAGCGCAAGACAGACTTTACGCACTGATTGGCAGACTAGCTTTCCCTATGCTCAGCATCTCAAATACTGTACAGAAAACACGTCGCAAATAAACGAAGAGCTATGCAAATAGTTTGCTGTGAACTGAGGCCAGGTTCACGATTGGTAACGTAGGGCTGGAGAAGGCTATTTAAATATATTAAAGTTTAACGTGAAAAACGATATCGCTTCAGCCAAAATTCATCAAGATGTCGAGCCGTGGTCTTATCAATCTCTCTCGGTGAATTGCACGAATTATTTACGCTCCGATGTCAATAGGCCTCTCATTAATAGGGCATGCCATTGCGAACACGAGGAAGCTGCGGAAACCGCGGGTTTAAATAGCCTACCCTGAGCAAAACCGGGTTATCTTTCAAACTAAACCTGCTCAAAACCTGCTCCGACCAGGGGCCTGTACTACGAAGCGGGGTTACTGGCTTAGCTGGGTAACTTCGAGAGTAAGTTGATCACGTGTGGCGTAACTTCCCGGTTAACCCGTACTACGAAAGGTGGATAGGTTTTAACCTAGGTATGCTGCCATGGCAATTTACGCTGCATCTCAAACCTGCTCCGAGCAGGTTATGATCTTGGTTAACCCGAGGTTTGCGGTTAACCACACCCCACAATGTCGACGTAGGCTACTTGGAAGATACATTATTGGAGCGCAAATTGTAAGCGCCTCTCTTCGCAAGGCGAGAGTTTTTAAAGACCGCCAGAATCTTTCTCCATATGTAAGGGATAACGGCCGACGAGGTGACCGGTTCGATGGAAATAATGGCTAGGTGGAGGTCTAGAACTCCGGCGACGTGCGAAGCACGGAGACGGAGTTACCTCCGCCGTGCCATTATTTCCATCGAACCGGTCGACCTCGAAGGCCGTTATCCCGCTTATCTCCCGTTTGTATTCACAACCTGTATATTTAGAACATAGTTTTATTCCACCGTTGCGTCCGTTAACATCGCTAAAACTGTCTTGACTGTGGGACTACTTTCCGCCACATATCAACTTTCTACTTGCAGGACAAAACTGCCGTTACTAGTTCTAAATGGTTGGTTGCTATGGCCAAAAGCCAGTCGTTAGTTCTAAATGGCTGGTTGCTACGGCCAAAAGCCAGTCGTTAGTTCTATCTCTCCCGTTGTCAAGCGGGCATATCCCAGGATTCTGATTAACTTTAACTTTGAAAGATCGCTACTTTTATAGCCTACATGGCATCCAACTAGCTACAATCCACCTCCGTCATATGCTACAATGTTACTATGGTTCTGCACGTCTGTATTTCAGCTTGGATGCAACGTGACAGTTCATTTAAACTTCGCAACGCGTTTGGCGAATTAATATTCAAGTGTGATACGGGAACTACTTCAAAGGTAGCAGGTTATACGAAGTTAATGGCCACCCCATCAGCCAATCAGAGAAGAGAATTCCATTGTTGAGGGAGATAAAGGCTAATATTCTCTATGAAAGATAGCCTATACATTCTCAGCCGAGGGAATTCGTTGCATTTGTCAGCTGATCGAGGCAAAGTGGAGGCTATAAGCATTGGCAATATAACATATTTTCATAATTAAGAAATATTAATGCAAGCTATAACTAGGCCTATAAACCTTCTGAATGTTCTTGAGTTTCATTTTCACCTGCTGCCAGCGGCACTGCCGTTGCATCTAAAATGTTCACAGGATAGGCATACACTAAATCAGTCAATGGGGCTAAACATTCAATTATCCTTTATTAATATTTATTAATATACATGGCATGAATTGTGTTGCATCTGTAGGACTCTTATGAACTCAAAATGTATTTATTTCAACACATTTCAGACATTCCGCAAGCTATATCCTCCGTAACACATAGGCTATTTAAGGAACATGAAATAAAACTTTACTTTCATATATCCGATCTGCAATAGCCTACGTTGCCAACAGCCTTGTCTTGCTTTGCTTGCTGCCGACGTATTTGATGTATCGTAAAGTGGGTTTTAATTCCTCGCAACTTTTTTATAATCATTGCTCATTCCTAATGCGTAAAATAGCGTGATCGCGTCATCATTAAAAGCGGTGATTTGCGCTGCAACCCGCCCATTTTATGTGAACGCGCACCAACTCCGATGAGGTTAACCCCAGTTCAACAAATCAACTTCTTACTCAGCGTCGTAGTACCGATTAACACCAATGAAGATAACCAGGTTTTGTCAACCCCGGTTTAGCAAAGTAACCCTGGGTTACATCTGGGTAGGTTGAGCTCCCTTCGTAGTACAGGCCCCAGGTTAGGTTCAGAGCATATGTTTCTATAGTAACTAACATACCGTGTTCATTTTGGAACGGAAAACCTAGAGTTACCGCAAACCCTGGGTTAACTTACCCGGTTTTGTGATAAAACCGGCTTTGTGGAATACCCCTCAGAGGGGTATTCCACGAACGGAGGTTTAACAAACACAGAGTTAACGCTAAACTCTAGGTTGATTGACCCTGAGCCGACTTCACCAGAGCTGTCGGTTCCACCGCGCCGGTTATGAATTAGTTTAATCAACACAAGGTTGGTTAACACTGGGTTGTGCGCGTACACGCCAAGCCTATAAAGACGTGATGTATGGAGCATGGAAATCCTGATCAAAAGGGCGAAACAGGCTAGCTGCCACTAGGGGCGTCTAGATCTCTAGGCGAGAAACGGGCCGCGTGTTTCTCAGAACTCGAACGCAGGCTGTAATACATTTTTAAAAAGTTTTTAAAAGTAACACCAAAGCCTCTGCCATTCAGAGAACCCTGATAACGGATTGCTGACTGCGTGAATGCACACAAAAGCACGTTCCTAAATATTTGAACTATGAATCTATTCATATCTCAGTTAAGTTTTCTTAGCATTCCTATAACATAACCTGTTATTTTATAAAGATGTAGGCTACGCCGATGGGCCCAAGCGATCATCTGATCAAGTAAAGATAAAATATTACGATTCATGGTAGTAATTATATTATTTTTCCACATACATTTCTACATCTCATTGCGCGGAATGGCTATATTGTGGAGGACGGCGCATGCAACAATTACGCAAGCCCGTTCGGACACACTCTAATACTACGTAGGCATTGAAATGTGGACTTCAATATCCCAAATGTGTTTTCAATCGCGGGTTCTGCTATGTGCCAGGTTAAATGTTGCCTGTGGTCCAGGAGCGGAATTAGGGTACAGGGTGATGAGCGTCGGGAGGCATGGATACCCTCGATCCCCAAGGAGCTACCCATCGAATTGTGCGGCGACCAAATACAAACTTTGAGCTATCTTGCACAAGCACATCAATTATATAAGGTCTATGATATGTTCATAATGCAACGCAGTCTGTTGAAATGTATAGCCCAAATTACATCCTGGCATCGTAGACCGAACCAGGCAATTTTGCCTCCACATAAGTATAGGCTATATCATGTAAGAAGCATCATATCATGATAAAAATCAACAGCGATTAACAAACTATCTTGAAGATATTGGAAATGGTCAATATAGGCTGCGTAGCCTATACCTTCCTAAACATTTATACTGTGATAGCCTTTCCTGTTCACGTAATCGGCCTCATATATGGCTGGGGCCTTTATAGGCACTTGTGCCATCAATGCACCCAATGACATAATATTGTATCCTAATGGTATCATAGTGATACCCATATGGAAAGTCAACAGCAAGGATAATTTCTGTACCACTTGGGGACACTTGAAGCATTGGTGACCTTTGAGTTGGTGAAACTCCATTTTCAGGAAAGCGGATGAAGTCGCGCACTAACCGCTCCAGCGCAAGACAGACTACGCACTGATTGGCAGACCGTAGCTTTCCCTAGCATCTCAAATACTGTACAGAAAACTACACTTCGCAAATAAATGGAGAGCTATGCAAATAGTTTGCAGTGAACTGCGGCAGGTTCACGATTGGTAATGTAGGGCTGGAGAAGGATATTTAAATATATAAAAGTTTAACGTGAAAAAACAATATCGTTTCAGCCAAAATTCATCAAGATGTCGAGCCGTGGTCTTATCAATCTCTCTCTGTGAATTGCATGAATTATTTGCGCTCCGATGTCAATAGGCCTCTCATTAATAGGGCATGCCATTGCGAACACGAGAAAGCTGCGGAAAACGCGGGTTTAAATAACCTACCCTGAGAAAAACCGGGTTATCTTTCAAACTTAACCTGTGCAAACCTGCTCCGACCAGGTTTGGTTCAGAGCATATGTTTCTATAGTAACTAACATACCGTGTTCATTTTGGAACGGAAAACCTAGAGTTACCGCAAACCCTGGGTTAACTTACCCGGTTTTGTGATAAAACCGGCTTTGTGGAATACCCCTCAGACCGAAGTTTAGCCCCGCCTACATTCTTTTTCGGCAGGGAACTTCGGTCTGGCACTGCTCCGTTCAGCTGCTACTATTCGAGATACAGAGCTGTTCGGACCAATCACATTGTCAGGGCGGGCTTTACATGATGATTGACAGATGAACAGCAGTGAGGTTCACGGCTTCATGCGTCCTCGTTCGACGAGTTGGGTGTGAGACCATGTTGGCTTAGGTTGATTTTGATTGCAACAGAAACGCTATGGCTATGAATGCATAATTTGTTCATGCAGTTTGGCCTTTCGTTTATCTTAGCTATTGAAACGGAGGTTTTATCACGGATTCACACAACTATTTCTGAACACTTAGACCAACGTGGATATGTGAGAAAACTTCAGTTTTGTCGTGTATCTACAAAGTAACTGCAATATACAACGATGGGTATCTTTGGATATTCCTCCGTTTATTACTAAACTGGTAACACGCATTACACAGCAGCAAAGCAGGCACTGAACCACAATTATCAGTACTCTAGCTCGGTCTCATCTAAAACTGCGCCTGGAGTGGCGCGCTAACATTTATACCACAGTGGCATCCAATAACAAGAGCAGGTCAAGGGTCACATTAAGAAATACAAACATGGAAATAAAAGTCAAATATAAGTATAAGTGTATCTCCATACACTACAAGTTTCACTTTCACTTTCAGTTAAAACAGCATGTTTGGGTGATGTTGTTCCCGTTTGTTTAAAAATGCCTGTTTGCTCATTGGGTTAACGAGTAACGACACACTTCCCCAGCTGTTCATTGCATACAGTTTGAAGGAATTATTTTTGAAAACGAAGGAGGATGTTTTCCATATAGCCTACCCTGCTACATATTTCGTTGTCTTAGATTTCGCAGATACTGACAGCCAATAACTTGTTCTGTTTGGTTTGGGCTATCCAATGAGTGCAGAGCTATCCCCCCGCGCTGTATCAGTTGAATCACGCCCCATAATCGCAGCTGAATGGAGCAGTTTCAGACTCATATTCTGATAAGAATTGATCATACCACTTTATTCCGTTTTTGGGGTAAAATGAACAAGTAAGGCAAAAATGCGATCATCTATCATTGTTAAATTGTGGGTCATCTCACAGAATGTGACATGCTTATCTCAGCGAACAGATTTTTAAAAAGCTACTGTTCGTAGCCTATAGCCTGTTGCAAAACATTCTTCAGATGTAGGCTATAATGTAGAATGTAGCAGCCTAATATTGATCGACTGACAAACATTGTCACAACATAACATAGCTACATTCATTTATTGGGAAGACCATAGGTTATTTAAGACAAACCCTGATGTGGTTTCAGAAGAGTTGTGGTGCAATTGAGTAAGGGTGTGCAGTTGCAATTAATATTGACGTTTTAATGAGCAGCTCGAGGCCCACAGTGATCTTCATATTTTTTGCGTATTAGATAACGTGTTTCTGTCCCTCAAAATGAACAATGTCTGAAATGAGGTTATGGCCGTTTGTTGTTACTGTATGACATAAATCTGTATTATTTAAGGCTTGCATTCCTGTGCTCATGTCATGAGCCATCACACTTAACATGGACGTCATGATTGCAGTTTAATAAGCTACGCTAGCTCGTTGACATGCAATGTTTACCTTAGTACAGTGGTAAAGATGCAGCTCGGAGAACATTTTGCCCACGCGAGACTCATCTTCGAAACCCAACAAAACCTTGTTGTTTTACTTGAACAATTCCTTTTTCTAGAGCATCTTGTGTGGATAATGCTTAAGCACACCTGCATGAATCGGTGATGTCCGCATGTTTTTGGCAAGATCTTTATTCCCAACTATCTCGCTCACTTCGCCTCCTGAAAATGTGAATCTCCAGCACTCGAGGGGCGGAGGCAGAGCAGAGCGCTGTTAACAAGTAGGGATCGGACTTGTTGAATATTCACTAATTTTATGCAAATATCACAATCTGAACTGATCACCAGATACCATGGCACACATGTCAGCCAAGTTGGCTTCATCCAATGGCTAACAGTACAAACAAACACAAATATTTAAATAAATAAGCTAATGAATAAAATATGAAGAATCACATACTAATACTAAAGGAGGAATGCCGAGCAATACAGATGTTTATTTCTGAGTTTTAATGCATAGGTGCACAACTATAAGTGACTAGTCACAACAATCACATAGTTTAAGCAATGGTTCTCAAACCATATTTCAACCCAAATAGTCATGGCATTTGCACAACTACAAATGAGACACCACTATTTGATACAGAATAGATGACCAATGTATTTATTATCTGGATGGTGCTGGATTGTTTTTCGTTATTCAAACCAATCATGCAGTCATGGAGGATAGATTATGTTATTTTCAACAAAGCTGTTTTTAAAGTGTAACAAGAGAAATATAATATAAAACCATTAAATGCAATGCAACAGAAATTGATACATAAACCAATTTAAAGCATTCTGAGAGCACAGACCTCCGCCAAGCAAAAACATAACTGCCTCCTGCATCAAGACGGTGATACAGATCACTCCCAATATTTAATAGTTTTTTCCTTGGGTCATTTCAGACCTTTCCTAAAAATGTCATCGAAATCTGTCCACGTTTTTTTTATTGCGTTATCTAATGCTAACAAACAAACAAACCCAGATGAAATCATAATCTCCTTGGCGGATGTAATAAATGCAAATATAGAGTAATAAAAGACCAAACACTTAGGAGACTATTGCAATTTCAAGTTATTGGCCTTCATCCCGACAAAGTTTTTTTGTATCTGATTATTATTATTTTATAATAATAATCATTATTATTATTATTCTCATTATTCTTGTTGTTGTTGTTATTATTAACAATAATAACAATAATCTTATTGATTTTATATAATACTGATAGATAATTTTGTATGTTTGTACGCAAATAAAGACAAGAACCAGTGAATTTAAAATGACAACACAATTGTATTATCTTTGCAAAGAGAGAGAATGACGGACCTGAACAGGGTCATAAGCTCCTGACATACTTTTGTCATAGTTGTAAGCAGGGACACAAACTTCAAGTATTGGTGTTTATTCACACTCATGAAAAGAAAGACAAAGTCAAAACACATATCCCACCAAATGTTGTGTTCATCACATGCAATGTGCTGTAGTGGAGGACACTGGAGAAAATGTCAGTGTAAGTGTTGGATTTTCCAGATGTCTTGGAGTTGTGTGTGTGCTTACTGGGTTTAGGTGGTTATTTTCAATACAAAAACTATGAAGCCCTCGACGCTGGCCACAAAGTACCACTCTCTCTCTGTGTGTGAGTGTGTGTCTGTGTGGGTGGGTGGGTGCTAATGGGTGGGTGCAAAGCCATTTCCTTTAGACTGTGGTATTTCTCTCAATTATGAACACATTGCACACATACACACACACACACACACACACACACACACACAGACAAGCACAGACACACATACATACGGTACATGCACACAGGTATACACACTCACATTCATGCACGTACAGTACACACACACACACACACACACACACACACACACACGTATAAAAACAGAGACACACTCACGCAAAGACACACACGCACACATGCAGTAGACTGGCAGGCATAAGTGTTTGACCAAAGACTGGGGACTGTTTTTTTGGTCGGTGTGGGGAATAGTGTCAATTGCAACCCCTTGAAAGTGAAAGTAAATAACTGTACGTGGAACTGTTTTGTCATTGCCTCGATTGTAATCGCTTGTCAGTCAAAAGTGAAAGTAAATAACTTAGTGCAGAACTGTTTTGTCATAAGGCCAAGTGAAGTTAGTTTCAGTTCAATGTCCCAATCCACATAGGTAAAACAAAGCTCAGACAACCCAAGTGCCATGGCACAAAGCTCTGATTAAACATTATCCCTCTGTGAAAAAAGAGGGAATCTGTGACTGAATGTAAAATGAAAATAAGACTGTGATGTCCAAATGACTGTGACTGTATCATGACAACAACAGTGAACATTTATAATGGAACTGTCATAGTCCAAGGAAATCTACAATATTTTCAAGCTGTTTTTAATAAACTAAAAATTATGAATCTCCAGCACTCGAGGGGCGGAGGCAGAGCAGAGCGCTGTTAACAAGTAGGGATCGGACTTGTTGAATATTCACTAATGTTATGCAAATATCACAATCTGAACTGATCACCAGATACCATGGCACATTATGAGACACCCCATAATCAGAGACATAGAGACACAGAGAGAGAGACTGTGTGTGTGTGTGTGTGTGTGTGTGTGTGTGCGTGTAGTCAGTCAGCAAGTAAATAAAACAGACAGCGATGACGCTGCTCCTGTTTCTATTCAGTGAAATGTGTGATCGAGCCATAAGCTATACAGAAGTGTAAAGTATATCAGTATTAGGCCTAAATCAAATGTATTTAAGGCTCTAATTTAGGCTCTAATGGTTTTTTTTAGGGCGGTCAACAAAGGGGTCTCTTTTTCCTCCAGACAGGGAACTGGTCAAAGCTTATTAGAACATGCAGCGAGGAACAGATGGCTCGTCAGAATATATGCTGCAGTGCACAGTTCTCACCTTGTGTCCACTACAGTGATATAGTGCCCCTTCCTAGAAAATATCAAGTTACCCAAAACCATCCATACCAAACACCAAGTCACCTCTTTCAGCATTCAGTCCCCCCACTCCCCCCCCCCAACAGAGCACATGAATATGAATTCTTTAGACTGTCCTGCATAACCCTTACAAATAAACACATTACAATAGTCAATCATGAAATATTTCTGAAGGCATCAAGGACAATGGCGTAATGCTTGCTTAGTAGTAGTACAAAAATAAATTATAGGCTACTTGTTAAAAAGTGTATAAAGCAGCCAATCAGAAATGTTCAAGAAGTCTTTTCCTGAGACCAAATGTACTGTAAGCCCTTGGTGTCAGAGCCCTCTGCTGTCAGGAACCTGCCTGGACTTTGGCTATCCCGGTGGCCATTCTATGTACTACATTGTGTTTGTGTCTTGTTTCCCTGGTGCCATGTGTTCATGTTACTGTAACTTGTCATGTGCTTTGTTCTTGCTTCTTGTGTATTTCCTTGTTTGTCATGTGATTCAGTTCTGCATTGGTTTCCTGAGCTTGTTCGCACCCCTTGCCTTATTTGGACTTCCTGCTCTCCTGTGTGATGTATGTCCCCTGTACCCTGTTTAGTCCTCATTTCTCAATGCCTAGCTCGTTTTGTATTCAAGTTTTGTGTCTGCTTTTGTTCTCTGTCAGATCGTCGTCTTTACTGTGTGCAGTTTTGCCTGTTTGCCTCGTGTTTGTTAAAATAAAGCCTTCTCAGGTCAATTGTCCATTCTGGCGTCCTGCATTTGGGTCCTCCATTCCAAACTCTGACATCTGCTTGCTGTACAGTAATAGCTCCCCCTTGTGGAATAGACAGAGCCACAGTTCATCAGATATGAAGTTTGCCCAAACATCAAGCGCATGCTCCAGCTGTGCTGCTATAGATTATTTATCTATATTTGGTCTGTTCATTTTCCCCCATTTGGAACAGAGCCAAGGAGTATGCTCTTTAGACTATCATGAATATCCATGTGTAACAATATATTAATAAACTGATAATCAGCTTTATTTTCACAAAGACAAAAATGAAGAACAGCTACCTCCTTTATTTGTCATCCAAGTGTAAACACACATGTAAACAACTCATAGGCGACCTTCCACTTACACACTCCATGTTTGTGTCCAAATGTGAACATTAAGGTGTGAACATGAACAAAACACAAATAAAGCTGATGCTGAACTTATTCAGTGGAATTATGCTTTGCAAGTTATTTACAACAGTGCTAAAGCGTAATACTGACATCTGTGACATTATGTGGTGAAAAAGCAGAAATTAAAACAATGATAGCAATACAGGATTAACTGTACATACAAAAATAAACATTTTCACAGTGAATCCAAATTGACCATTAAGGTTGAATGAAATCCAGGGAAATGCTTGTGCTGTTAGTGGTTGCTTCCTGGTGTAAACAAGCAGACTTACAGGTGCAATAAGCAACATTGGCCAAACAAGAGTAACAACGCATACACACAAACAAATTCCCTCCTCCCACTCACCCAAGGGCACCTGGGCAAGCAGGCATGCTACTTTATCAACATTTAACAGCAACCATACATTTTTATGAGGTGATCCTCATGTGTGTCAAGAAGATACACCATATTATATTAGCCTACGCTGTGTCTTTTGTCTGTTTATTGAAAGGTGATGAAGTGATCAAGTATTGCTGTCCGTGGTTTTTAAAAAGTTGGTTATAATGTCGGTTACAACATCTTCAAAACAATGTGGCTAAGAACAGGCATATAAACTGTGCATGGCAAAGATCCACTCATTATAGAAATAGCTTGAAAAATACTGTAAACCTGAGACAACCGATGTGAAAGTGAAATTAGGAAAATAATCTGACCTGTTTCTACACTCTCCTTGGGAGAAATAAGAAGCAATAAAATTAGAAACAAAATTCTCAATCTATTTGTACTGCTCCTAAGGGGGTTTAGAAGAAAATGTCCAGATCTCAGTGAGAGTGGAGATGCATTAGAATGTGGCAAACAGTGGTGAACATGGTCCACGTTGGTGGTGAACATGTTTTCTCTGTACAGTTCAATTGGAACTATTTGGTGTAAACATTCCATCGCAATGGTAACACTTCATCCAGATCACGTCCAGCTCCATTATATGTTGACAGAGCATTACCTCCTCTACAGTGTTTGCAAACGTTCAACCAAAAATTCAAGGCAAACAGAAACCTGTTAGCAAATGTTCACCTATGTTTGCAAATCTGAACGCACCTCTGATTTACTCTTTGTGGGACAAAGAAAGACTGTTTCTTCGGGAATGTCCCACAGTTTTATATGGGCCAATACTGGCTACATTAGTAGATGTGTGTCACTGATGTCCCAAAATGAAAACATATCTGTATGTAATGTTCATTTAAAAAAACTGTACGAATACGTTTTTTTTTTCAGTGCACCATCATCACCATGTCAAACAGGCTCATTGTTTTTCATATTTTCTCGCAGAGAAAATAATAAAGCTTTATTGAAAAAATATATATCTTAATCTTGATAAAATATAATATTGTGCTGTTGGAAAGGAAGTCTTGCGGTCTCCTGTATCAAAGGGTCATCTGCCAGACAGAGATGGACGCCTGCCCCGATAGCGGTTTCCCCCCGATCACCAGCAGAGCCTCGGGCAAGTGCTGCTCGATGCTCTCCTCGGAACAGTCCGACACCTCCTCCATGTCCCACTGCTTCTGGAAGGCGTCCTGGTTCTCGAACATGAGACAGGTCCTCCTCAGCCTGTCCTCTTTCAGGTCCTCCTCGGAGTCCCTCAGCTCCCTTTTCTCCAGCTGGAGCGTCTGCAGCTCGATGGCGCCCTCCAGCAGCGGCCTGGGCGCCGGCGACAGCCTGTTCTTGAAGGGCCGGAACTTGCCGGAGGCGGGGCTTCCCGGGGGGCTGTCGGCGAACTCCGCGGTGCCGCCGGACGACTGGAAGCCGGGGCCCAGCCCCACGGCGCAGTGGTGGATTCTGCCCGGCGGGTTGGAGCTCTTGATGGCGGCCACCTTCTCCCAGGCGTGCGCGGGCAGGCTGAGCCTCCACAGGGTGTTCAGGGGGGAGTTCTGCGTCTCGCCTCCCCCGAACAGGAGCACGCTGTCCCGGTACAGCACCATGGAGTGGCCCACCAGTTTGGAGGGTCCGGAACTGTGCCGCGACCGGAAGGGCAGGGGGTGGGGGAAAAGAAAACAACAAAAACAGGAAGTCACATGATGATGTTCTTTGGGTGAGATGACCCTTTGCCTAAACTGTGTGAACACAAAGGAAAGGCGCTTTCACCTGAGCTTTTAACACTGGAAGCGCATAACCACAACATTTCATAACCACTAAAACTGCCATTTTGACCCTTAGTTTTTAGACTCTATGTTAAACCAGTAGGACAATACATTTTTTCTGTCATAGTGCATGCAACCTTTGAAACTGTCAAAATGGCCATCATGGCAGTTCTAGAGGTAAAAACATCAGAGCCAGCTGCTGAACTAGATCACTTGATCACTTATGGACAAACAGAAAGTTTTTCTAGTTCTAAATTAGGTTCTAGTCATTTTAACCCGCTCACAACATTTTCTCCTTCACACACTGGAGGCTTATTCACACATTCTTTCTTGATAAGAACAGAAAAACTAGACTTGACCTTTATCATCAAAACCATGCATAAGAGACAGTTCACTTCCGCTCCACACACACACACACACACACAGACACAGACACAGACACAGACAAAGACACAGACACACACACGCACACATTTGAGCACCAATGAACTGGGGCATACTATGAGGTACACATGGGTAATGCTCAATTTTTCCAATCACAGCTGCTTTGCATCAATGCCAGTCATCTTGAAAGCACAAGGTCTGATGCACAGATTACGGCTCATTTCCATTGTGACAATACACTGCGTGTTAGTAACATCACGTCAGCATGGCCCAGGCTCGGCAGGGGCCCTATGATGGTTTAACAACATACGACACCCTCCCCACCTGTTTACACCCACATCTGGTCAAGAGTAAAAAGAGGTATTAAAAAAGAGTAATTTAGCATTTCACTATGTAAACAATGAAGAAAAATTCTACCTTGAATGGAAAAAGGAGGAAAAAACCTCTCATAGAAAAATTTAAATTTCGAACAAAAACACATGTGCCGGTCATGTTGATCACTTCCATTTTAATCCCTTTTAATCGGGGCTGCGAATAAATGTAGAGGGTCCTGAGTGATTCTGCTGGATGGACATGAGGAGGCTACTGTATTAACACAAGGGGTACTAACACAAGAAGCTCAGACACAGAGAACTGAGATGTGAACATAAACATCCTCCAGAGTACTTAGTGTTCTCATGTATATTTATTTTATGTCACATATACCCCAGACCCTACAACCCAGTTTAATACACTGAAACCAATCTTAGCACATGTATAGTATTGCCTGCATAGTCCTCTCCAGAGAAAGAAAAGAAGTCCCACACAAAAGCTGAATTATAAGAACTTGTATTGAAAACATAAACCGAAATATATAATGAGCCAAAGACTGAAAAAGTGGGAAACAAACGTTTCGGGTCTAGCCCATCATCAGTTTTCCCTATAGTCCTCTCCAGAGCCATATAGATATGGCTACTATAGTCCTCTCCAGAGCCATATAGATACGGCTACTATAGTCCTCTCTATAGACCCTTACGACAACAACGCCTGCGCGGCCTGTTTTGTTCTCTAACTACTTCCACTGCATTAAGATAACGTATGGAATGTCAAAACGGAAACCTTTTGGAAATGCTGCTGACAATGGAGCTCACTTGAAACGGTCTACATATGGTCTAGCCAGCGACATTAGAGAAGACAGACAGGCCGAACAGTTTCCCAAGAGAGAGTCTGAAGCTGAGGTTCCTTTAGCCGCACAAAATAAACATTAGGCGTGCATGTGACAACGTGGACCTACTAGCGGTCGTGTGACTTAGGGGCTTCTCTCCCATACACCTCTTGGATTTAGTGAATGTATGGGGTTTCAATGCGTGATTTCGACACACACACGATTTCGTGTACACACACACACACACCCACTCACTGTGTTTTGATGCAGCTCCAGGTGTGGTTGGTCAGGCAGACACAGACACAGACACAGACACACACACACACAGACACACACACACACACACACACACACACACACACACACTGTCTTTTGATGTAGCTCCAGGTGTGGTTGGTCAGGCACACACACACACACACGCACACATACACCAACTCACTGTGTTTTGATGCAGCTCCAGGTATGGTTGGTCAGGCAGACACAGACACAGACACACACACACACACACACACATACACACACACACACACACACTCACTGTGTTTTGATGTAGCTCCAGGTGTGGTTGGCCAGGCAGCACCTCCACAGGTCCCTCTGCTCGCGCAGGCCGCTCAGGCCCCCGTACAGGTACATGCTGTGCTGGTGCGCTGCCGCCGCGTGGCCGTGTCTGGGGCCCGGACCCTGCTCCCCCTGCACCCCGCTCAGCAGGGACCACACGCCCGTGTCTGGCATGACCACCACACACACACACACACACACACACACACACACACACACACACACACGCACGCACACACACGCACACACACACACACACACACACACACGCACGCACACACACGCACACACACAAGCACACACAAATGCATGCACGCGCACACACACACACACACACACACACACACACACACACACACACACACACACACACACACACACACACACACACACACACAAACACACAAATGCATGCACGCGCACACACACACACACACACATACATACGTGCACACATACACACGCACATACACACACAAGCACGCACACACACACACAGACACACACGAGTGAATCGGTGAGAAATCTCTACACAAGACACTAGAATAGCATCTTCAAACACAGACGCTATTGTTTATGTGTGTTACATAAACAAAAGCAAAAGGGGGGGAAAATACAACCACAGCGCTTCAGAGTAAAACACAACAAAGTAATTAAAATAATAATAATAAAAAAACACAATTATAGTGTAACTAAAGTTCAGAGTTCAATCATACAGTAGGCACATGTAATTACTCTGTAACATGGGACCCAGTAGGGCTGTGACAATGATCTCGTTCTCTAGAGGAGGTGACTCTTACCAAAGTCATACTTCCAGAACTCCTGTGAGGGCCCCCTGATGTCGATGTATCCCCCATAGATGTACATGGCCGAGCCGAACACCACGGCGCTGTGCCCCTTCCTGTTAACTGGTGATGGCTACAGGGACACAGACACAAATCCACATGTCATAACACATTTACAGGCCCCCTAAAGAGAATTTTTACCTTAAAATGATGCTTCCAAAATCATTCTAATGGCACATACATTTTTAATAGGGCAAATGGCACTTATGCCACATTCTGAGTAGATCGCATTGCATACTTTATTGCACAATTTCACATATATTCCAGGCATAAGGTGTGTGTGTGTGTGTGTGTGTGTGTGTGTGTGTGTGTGTGTGTGTGTGTGTGTATGTGTGTGTGTGTGTGTGTGTGTGTGTGTGTGAATGTAAATAAGGGGTCTTTATTGGCCGGCTCCCCCCATTGTTGCTGAGGCATTTGAAGAATGTCCCACCTGAGACGTTTGCATCTGGCCTTCGGAATACCTCCACTCCTCTTTCTCTGGAAACACACAATGTTCAGTTCAACCATACAAGAGCTGTGACATCCTGAACACTACAATACATATGAATTCACAGATGTATCAAGTTGTTTAAAGTTCTTATTTCAACTTCTTATGATTCAACTTAATAATCCTATGGGTGAAAACTACACCATTCTCAGAGTATACTATAAAAAAAGAATCTTCTTACACAGAGCTGACTCCATGAACTGTAAACAAACAAAGTGGGTGCATCCTGTTCCCCAGTCCTTCAGTCAAAAAGAGAACTCGCGCATCAATGTTGCCGATGCAAGGTTTAATCCACCCAGTGAGGAATATAAAGTGCTACGCTAGTGCAAAACGTTTTCGGTCCCATTAAACCATCATCAGTGCAAAACAACTCTTTGACTGAAGGACTGTGATACTCTTGGAACTAACGCACCAACCAGGCCGTGAGTCGTTGGAGCGACACCCTGTTTGCTCTATGCAGCCTGTTCCCCAAACAATAACAGAAGACTGCATGGATGATCTCGGAGAGCACTGAAGAGAGGGGGCGTGTCTGAGAGGGCCGCTCTCTTGCCTGTTCTGTTCAGTATCTGGTTAAAGTATAACCTAAGTTGCGTTGGTCAAAAGCGTCTGTTTAAAGACCTACATCAACGGCATCAAACCCAAGGTCCTCCATCATCGCGTACTATATACTTTTTACACATGGTCAAAGGTCTCCATTGGAAAGGTTATGAGGTTGTCACAGTGCTTTAAAAGCAAGTCTATAAACAGTCAAGGCCCGGGTGAGTGTTGCCCCACTGTCGTGTGTAGAGCTACACTCTAGCAATTCCACTCACCTGTGTCGAACAACCATAGTGGTATCTTCCAGTTTGAGTAGGCAGAGTCTATCAGTCCTCCAAATACATACAGAATCCCCTAAAACCATCAGTCACCACAAAAGAAGACCAATTACTAATTGAAGTATCTTAATTAAATGTTGCAGACAAATGTGACATATGTATCAATAGCATGATCATCTGCAAAATATTGACCGTGTTTACCCAAACTTACGCAAGTTTTAATATAGGTTTATATATATTCTATATTTTAATTACCTCCACCAAGGAGGCTATGTTTTCATCAGGATCTGTCTGCTTGTTTTTTTTGTTCACAAGATAACTCAAAAAGTTATGGATAGATTTCGGCAAAATGTTCAGGGAAGGCCTGAAATGACCCAAGGAAGAAATTATTGCATTTTGGGAGTGATCCGTATCACCGTCTGGGTCCAGAAGGCAGTTATGATTTTGCTTGGAGGAGGTCTGCCCTCTCTGAGTGCTTTTCTAATTCATATATATTTTCAATATATATCTATATTTAATAATATAGATGTTATCCCTAATCATATCAGTGGCTGTGCTCTACTGGACGCTCCTACTAACTGACCTAACACACGGTCATGTTTGGTCGAGCGCGGTGGTCGTTATGTGCATCAGCTGACCTGATGTGACGCCATGGTGTGTCCCTCCAGTTCTTCAGGAGCCCACTCGCTGCTGCAGTCCAGCTTGGTCCAGTCATTACGCACTACACACACACACACACACACACACACACACGGATACACACGCAAATACACACACGCACACAAATACACAGGAATAAACATCTCATAGATATACAACATAGATATACAATCATGCATACCCAAGACACACACAGGCATGAAACACAGACATACAACCATGTGCACCCAAGAGACAAATACTGTGTATGCGCAGCGCACACACACACACACACACACACACACACACGCACGCACACACATCTTGACCCACACTGTACATCAGAAGTCTATCCTCTCGCACATGCATATACACAGACATACAACCACGTGCACCCAAGACACACACACACACACACACACACACACACACACACACACATCGTGACTCCTCACCCACACTGTACTTCCAGAAGTCTCTGAGCACCATCCTCTCGCGGCCGCCCAGCAGGTAGACGTCCCCCTTGTGTGAGCAGCAGGCGTGCCTGTAGCGGGCGCAGGGGGCGGGGGGGCCCTGGGGCAGTGGCGTCCACAGGGAGAGGCTGCTTCTCTCAGTCATACTACGGCAACCTGCCAGAGAGGGAGGCCATGAATGTTCAGCATCATCTCATCTCTCCCATGCATATAGTCAAACATACAGTGTCCTATAGAAAGTTATCATACCCCTTTGTATACCAAACACACACACACACAACCTGCCAGAAAGGGAGGTGATGAATGTTCCGCATTTCATCTCTCCCATGCATAGTGAAACATATGCATAAATATGATTGAACTGTAACAACAACGACATATAGCCTAGATGAACAGAGGTGGACATCAGCTGTTTCATTTCATCAACTTTGTTATATGAGTTTCGGTTCCTTATTTGAACAAATTGTAAACCTATACTCCTAATATGCATGCGTAATGGACAGTGCGTGCGGGATTTTCTTTCACAAGTTTAACTGGGTAAACCTATACTCCTAAAAGTAGTTTAAATACAGTTATTCTAACTCTCACATTCCCATAATTTAATAGGCTACGCTTCACACGTACTGCTAGTTTTCTTTCATTCTTTCATTTTGTTCATCACAGTTGTGGGTCAACTATTTCGAGAGTGGGCTCTGACTCGTTACCACACCCCCTCTCTGCACTCCGTCCACAGTATGGAAGATGTCTGAGGAGCCGGAGCACCCGAGAAATGTATAGCCTATTGCTCTGCGGAGCATGACTTGGAAGCAGCAGAGCATCATTGGATAAAGGCTCCGCTAGAATCTTTGATGGACGCTATGTTCCTGTCAAACGCCATGCGTTTCCACTGCTGCGTATTATTTTTTAAACACTGGGCGTTTCGGCGAACTCCACATTGATCAAACGAAAGAATGAAGCGTTTGATACAATGTAGGCTAATGTATGACATCCAGATGCATCTTCGTCGCCATCAGTTGCTGTGGTAAGCTGTAACTAGTTCGCGTGCGGAGGAAACTCGCGTTGGCCAACATTTCTCTTGTAATGCTCAAGAAGCCGATATAGGTAGCCTACATTGTTGTTTTAACAACAGAGAGCGAGAGAAATGACTGTTTGTGCTCTCAACTTAAAATAGGCTAATCTTACCTTCCCCCTGCTGTCTCTTTCTCTTCTGACTCAGTAGACGCAAGATTCTCCGTATCATATTATGCGTAACTTCGCCAAACAGATACAAATGTGTTACATAAACATCAAATTCGGAAATGTTCGGCCGTTCGTTTGCATTAGCCCAGATAGTCCAGCCATTCTTGAGCAAGCATAAGGAGGGAATAATGTAGCCTAGTGCAGCGGGTTGCTCACGACCCCCTCATCAACGAGGGGACTCCGGTCATGTGACTCTAGGCTGGAAACATGCACATCCATGTGTCTCTCTCTTGCTTCCTGCCCACGTTTGCTGGGTCCAATCACAAACTGGCTTATCCAGCAGGCGCATCCGAATTGTTGGTCTGATTGGTTGCAGGACTACCCAAGCGTACAGTTATTTGAACTATGGCTACTGACCATGCCTGTGCAGTAGAAATAAAGCGCAGACTCCCCAAACTAATGCTCAATCTTAAAAGAATGAGCTTAGTATTGTGATAGCCAGACTGACTCTCGCCAGCATAAAACAGCATGATTAAAAGTTATGGATATTATTGAAGAACAAAAGCTGGTGCAGTGCTAAAACAAAGTATTGTCTCTGCATTTTTTGAAGTGAACAGCCCATGAACACCATATAGCACTATGGGCATAGCCTGATAACCATACCATACACACAGGAAACCCATGGTCAGTTGGACATCTCAAGAACAGGAAGTTTTGCATTGTTAGATAGAGGGACACAACCTTCACCATAATCCAAAACACTGCAGACTATAGGCCTATACAGCAAAATTCCCACATGAAACCACAACATGGTTTCCCACATGAAACAAACACTTTCACAGAATTTGACCACACCCACGATTGATTTATGGATTTACAAATGATTTTACATGTGGTGGTGAACCTGTGGACATGTATAGTATGAATAGTGAATAATGATGAGGTAGGTCAGATGGCATTATGCGTATGGAAAAATAGCAGCGGCAGTGGGGTTATAGGATATCTCCACAGCTGTGATTCGGCCGTGGCCACCACCGGGCTGGAATCCTAGACTTGTGCCTACAGTGTAATCCCAGCCATGGGGATATCCTTCGCCATGTCATGCACTCCTGTCATATTGCTGAGGCATGCTCTTTCCAAGCATAGCACCACTCCCACTTGGGCCAAACTGCCAAGAGTGTGAGCTCCCGCAAGCTTTCCAAGCATCCCCAGCCACTCTGGTTTGATTCCGGCCTGCATGCGGTCATGCACTCACACCCCACACTTAGGAACCCTTAGGAAGATAAGCAGTCACCACACATGGGTGTTTGGAGCATTTTACAGGCTTCACCACTCATCCATCTTAGGCAGTCTGTGTCTGTCACTGATGTAGGTCTACAGGTTATTTAGGAAGGGTACATCAGTGCTCTTCTTAGAAAAATATAACGAATCTGAAGGAACTGTTTGGAGTGCAACCTCATTATCCTATCATAGGCCATATACTTACAGACACAGAATGTTATAGCTGCTAAAATAGCTGATCATAACACACAAACCTAACATTAGGCCTAACCTCAGTAAGCGGCGTCTGTAGTTCTGGGGCCTAATAAATCCACAACTTCAGCATTCTAGTTTTGATAATAAGTTGTCAGATGTTATTTGAAATAAATACATAGGATATAGCCTATTTTACAAACTGTTAATTACAAAAAACAACTAATGTTAACTTACTGGTCTTTATCGCTGGTGAAAAACTGCAGTTGGTGATTTCTTTTGAACTTAGACGAAAAATTCTAAGCAACAGGACAAACGAATGAATGCAACAAATCTCAACACTCTAGAACAAAACTTTACATTCCAAAACAATTTCACAACCATCAGTTGTGAAACCATCAGTCAGTTCCTTCCTCCACACCTTTCTCATCCTAGCAAGACTAAGAAAATGATCTTCACTTACAAAACAAGTGCTGAGGTTCTAGTTATTCTGGAGGGCCACTGGCGTTCGCTCTGATGTTTGCTCTGGCGTTTGCTCATGCACTGGCGTGCAGGACGCAGCCATGTAAACCGAGACCCCGCATTGGCCGGGTTTCCTGGCGACAACAAACAACGGCCTTTGTGATGTCACATCTCTGTGGGGAGGGAAGGGATTCCTTGAAATGAACAGAGCCTCTGTGCCTCTGAGGGATGAAGCCCTTGTGGTACTGGAGATGGGCTTCAGTCTTGGTTATACACGGGCAGATGTGCATACCCCATGCTCATACTGCCAAAACAGTACAAACAGTACAGTCTGATTTGCATGTGTAATTGGAGAGCCATGCTCTCTTCATTTATGTAACCCCTGATTGCCTGGGGGCCTCAGCAGGGAACTGTTGACAGGCATGCTGAACACCGACGTACCACACTACCATGGCCTGAGCACTGACTCCTACTGTACATGCACTCTAAAAAATAATGGGGTCAGTACCGGTTCTTCAGAGCAATGCCATCAAAGAACCTTTTTCAGTGCTGAAAAGGCCCATCGAGGTAACAGTTTTTTTTTTTTTTTTTTTTTTAAAGAACCATTTAATGAATGGCATAATGACATGCCATACTATACCTAGCCCATTGTGATCTGAGGCTCTGAGGAACCATTTCCAATGTGAAGAACCTTTTCGTCTGATGGTTCGACGCATTACCATGGCCTGTGTAGCCAACTAACTCGTGCATGTGTGCCGTGAGGAGCCTTGAACAGCATGCTGGATGGGCTCTGGAGCTCTCCAGCGGTTGCCACAACAGAGTGTCGTGTTGCCACATGGTGACTCAACAATCCATGTCACAAGACCAGCGGGTCCCCAACCTGACAGTAGGCCTACCTTCTTCAGCTCCTCTGTGGGTGTATATTTAGCAGTCATGTTGCCATATGCATTTCTCTCCTTGTGTTTATTTCTAATGAACAAGACAGCCATGGACAACCTGTTAATAAGAATCATCTGTTGGATGATTTGAGGTCCAGTAGGCTCACTGCGTATTTGACCCTGTTTATACTACTGAAAGGGCAGAGATTAGGGCCCAGGTTGAAATTTGCCTTGCCAGAGACTAGTTTCCCTTAAGTACAATGCAAAACAGCTCCTACCGTGACGAGTGCCGTGTGTGTAGACTGTAGACCAAGGCTATATAGCGAGTGTTCCTGTTTGGTATTGTGTGCGTCTTTCATCTGCGGCATGAGGTTACAGAAAACCACTGAACATGATAAAGAGGAACATCTCATCCAGTTCTGTCTATGAACATCAAGTGCATGCCAGTTTTGCTGTAAAAACAGTTCTCTCACAAATTGCCTGCATTGTCAGGAGTAGGCCTACTACTGCACTATGTCTCCGATCGAATCTAAAATATACTTGAGATTTCTGCACTTTCAGGAAACTGTTTTCAGTGAATGAGGAAGCTGATGTCAAGAAAGAAAGGAAGAAACCTGACAATGACCAAGTTCTCTTTCTTATTTAACGCTGAGGTTAAAGTTGTTAAAGTTAAAGTAAGTTGTTGATGATGCAAAATTAGATAAATAATAATCTTTGTAGTTCAAACAACCACCTACATCATCTCTTGAAATGAAACACATTTTAATAATCCAGCATCATGTCATAAACAACCTTTAGAAACACAGGGGTTTACTCAAGGAAGGGCGGGCATGCTCAAACAAATCACAAAAGCATGCTCTTCTTGCTCAATGAGATGTCCTTTAAATTTCACACGTTGCCCAAGGTTATATTGGCTCTTGACAAACCTGGCCTCTTTTTATCTCTGTCGTTTATCAATATCACACATGACAGACAGGAATACAAAATGCAGAGAGACGTAAATCGAGCAAGACTAGCCTACATCAAACAGGACGCAGCGCCTATCGGAAGCGCCTTTACGGTTTTAGTTTAGTTGTTTTGCGCAAGGCTATGATTAAAACAGTTGAGACACGTCTAAAACTGTTGTGGTTGCGCAATCGAAATCAGACATGCTCCTGTGCTCTTGTGGCTGTGCTCAAACGTTGCGCACGTTGTCAGACGAGTTTTTAAAAAGCTCATGGTGATAGGCCTTTTTCTAACGGATTGGAGCATAGTTTAACTGATGGAAACATAACATTTGCGAGTAAGCCTACGTCACCTGACAATTACAAGTAAAATAATAAGTTGCAGATATTTTGTTTCCATCAGGAAAACAATAGCTACAGCTCCAAACATAGTTCAACATATCCGAACTTAGAATCCCCCTTATCTAAGCGTAAGCTATGGGGCGTATAGCGTAGGCTATGCATAGCCTAGAAGAACGACAATAATCGAAGTCTAAGAAAACCGTTAAACGACCATGATTGAACCAGATAGAAAGTTTTCTCTTTTCTCTTTCTCAATAAAATAATTTGTGTCCATTGTCTGTTCAAGGTTATAATTTGTCGATTTTTCTAAAGCAACGGTTTTACTTACTTTGTTGATCATCAGCTCTGATGTAGCCTACCGCCTACCCCTCAGTCCAAGCGTAGAACACTGACTGAAGATAGCTGTAGTAGTGAGTGAGTGTGAAGGAGGGGCGTCGTGCCTGAATAAAACCAGGAAACCACTACCACTAGCCTACTAGCTCGTTCTTGGGGACTCGTACTTTCACGAAATTTACGCACACTCTGTGTATCTCTCTCTCTCTCTCTCTCTCTCTCTCTCTCTCTCTCTCTCTCTCTCACACACACACACACACACACACACACACACACACACACACACACACACACACACACACACACACACACACTACAATCAAATAGTGTGTACAATCACAGCAGATTTGGAAACAGTGGAAACGGTTTGGAAACAGTGAAGAAGCCATGGCTAATATTCCATTACGCATGGAGCCAACCATTTGAGGCTGATAAAAGCTTCAGTCACATGCTTGAATTGTTTGACACTGAGTCATGTAAGCTACAAAAAGTGCAAAAAGTGCATTACTGTAACAGTGGGATGACGAAAGATAGGCTTGGGCCGCCAGGATGGATTGTAACTGTACTTTGACCATGCATCTTTAAGTCTTCACCACGGGGAAAATCCACCATCATTGTCACTTCTTATCAATTAATTCATTCTGTTGTAAAAAAACAAACAGATGTTCAGAGCAGCAGCCTATTAGGTCTACTGTGCTAAAATCATAGAGAGGATTACATTTTAAAAGTTTGTTTGTACACTTGGAAGATATTTATGTTCAAAGTGCAGTACAAAACATTTGGTAAAAAATAAAGCAATGACATCAGTAGGAAATGTTCATCTTGTTAGGCTACTACTATTTAGTCCAGAATGTGTGGCTGATGATGCCAGATTCTGCTCATGGGTTTTCTACAGTCCATAGGCCTAGGCTATGCTATTGTATGGTAGCCTGCTATGTCCAACACCACCTCAGCAAATGTCCGAAAGCTCATTTGATCAGAAAGCCAATGAGGGATGCTTCTTGATGATGAGTAGGCTAGGTCAATGTGGATGGACAGATGGACGGATGGAGAGCCCATAGGGGAGAGCCGACCGTTATTTGTCTATTTAGCCCTTTCCAACACGAGTCCATTTTGAACACTAGAGGGCACCACATATCCACACTGAACTTCAATTTGCTTTGGAACATTTGGTATTCTTATAATAGGCTATATTAGTATTACGATCACACATGAAGTCACCCACAAATGATATTATAACCTACCTGCCTGGGCCAGAAACCAAAGCTTGATATGATAGCCAAGCCTAAACACCAACCTAACCCAATACTTTATTCACTGGAAACATTTAATAACCAATGTTGTTTGTTGAAACTGCATAGGCTTACACACTTTTTTTTTTTTATTTGGATAAAAAAAAAGAAAAAAGAATTGTCAGTGTCTGCTGCTACAGCTAGGTCCCCTATCCTGACAATTTTTTGATCGTGAGAACTCAGGCAAGAAAATGCTCCTGACTACATGACATCACATCCTGTTCAATTTCTTCATTCTTGTACGTCCGGGAGGGTGGGGTTTAGTTGCAGAGGTTGGTGGTAGTGAAACTCTCAGCTCTATGACTTGGAACACACCATTAATGCTCTCGGCAAGATAGCATCAAAGAAAGGGGAGACGTTCAGTGCTTGTTTTGGTAAGGCTCAACAAAAACTTACATTCACAATATCTGCAACGCGTTTCAGAGTTCTCGATGTCCTTGCAAAGTATATTGGAAAATTGAGGATAGGCTAGCCTACTGACAGTTATGGTAATTCTTCGGAGACATATTTCGCTGATTATAGGTAGCGTCACTTGAATGGCATTTCAAAAGCCCATTGTGTTTTAGAATTGTAGAGAGACACCTCTGTACTAGGTATTTTGACCCAATGGAGTGCTGTACGTGTCGGAGAGGCGGGCGCTAACAGGGATGTGGCACAAAAGAGGTGGTCTCTCTCTCCCATGTAGCGTCTGTAACGTTAAAGATTATTGTGCTAAATTAGTAGCTTTCAGTGCAGTTGTCGACTAGGATTAACGCTCTGAATCAGACTGACAGTTTGTTGTTAGAAGCATTGTTAATGTAGTCCCTTGCCTACATCTCTAGAAGAACAATCGAAGTCGGCTGAGCAGGTAGGGAAGACTAGCCTACCCAAGATCTCGTGTTGCAACTTGCAGGAGTTTCTGCATATTTGATCCTGAAGTGTTTTATTATGACTAGATATATGCCTATAATTGTGACTAGGTAGCATGATTTCTAACACTACCTTTATGAGTAGCCTGTCTAGATTCATGATGATCGAGTATTTTGAGTAGGCTATGGCGGGTGGGGGAATCTCCATTCTGATCAAGCATCACGAGACGAAAGTGAATATTGTCCGCTGGACTTTCCAATCTCTGGGCAGCGTTTAGGCCTGCTTTCCCGTAAGAAAGGCCATCATTTATTCAGGATCTTTAGCTGACCGATCAGTTCAACGTGTGTTTACGTGCGCTTTGTGTTTCCATAAGTTACACTTTTGGACTTGGTTATAAGTTACCCTTTTGCGACTCTCCATAATCGAACACAACATCGCCATGGTCAGCTTTATTCTGCTGTTTTGTTTTTACAGTACACGAATGGAAATAGCAGCGCTCATTACGGTGTGTTGATTTTCGTTGTAGAGGAGGGAAATGAAACAATGGAACAGATAAATGTGCATGTTTGGTTCCTGGCTAAATTGTTCAGCGATTTGGTCAGGACAAGTCACCTCTGTGTAGCCTACTCCACCCCCTGTGTCCTGTTGTAGTCTAACTTTGCAGTAGCTTGCTCTGATGTAACATTATTTTTGCATCCTTAGTTTTTGCTCTTTCATTGCGCCCATCCTGGAAAAGTGGCACACATATTAGTGTGAATACTGTTACTGTAACTTCTCGTAGTCTAGGTGTTTGTCTCCACTGCTGTGGGATCCTCAGTCCATGTCCTTGTCAGGGTGTAACCGGCTTCCCTTGTGAGTTTCCTTTACATGGCCTGGTGTGGAGCAGAGAGGCCTGGTCTACGGTTAGTCCTCTTATCAGTGGGCTGGGTAGACGGGAGGGGCAGCCACCATCGACTCATCACAGCCTGAGGAAAGTCTGGTCAGGAGATACATACAGTAACCAGTGCTCAGTGACCAAACAGCGTGTCAAGTCTGAATGATATGGCATGGCTTTCAGGCGTGAGGGTGCAAAGTTTTGTTTCCCCTGTGAAGTGTTTTTTTTATATATATATATTTTATTGTAGTGTGGACTGATACTGTCTTTCAAACTTTTGCTGTTGTTTGCAACAAATGACTGTATGATTACCCCATCAACTTTGGATAACTATTGATAACTGTTTACTCCTGAGTCAGATATGCAGTTACGTGCAGAATCGCATGTTTAGCCTTCATTTCCTTGTATTAAATGGAATCCACTCCAACTGCACAGGCAGCTGATTGCTCTGAAACGTGCAAAGTGAACTGCAGTGTATGGATGGACAGTGTACGGAAAGCCAGCGATGTGTCCCATGCTGCTTGCTGTAGTTCTCAGGTGGACAAACCGGGCGGTTGTCCTTCACTGGCCTTCAAATGCTGCGTTGTGGTTATTGCTTGCCACTGTGGTTCACAGCCGAGCCTGTGCAACAGGTCTGTGTTTATCCTTAACATTTTAGTGCTGACCACAGAGTGGTTTATCCTAACAACAAGGCGTATCTGTGTTTCTGCAGTCAACCTGGTGTGATAGCACAACATTTTTAAAGACACAGTGTTCTTTGTATGAAAGACACCTGAATGTTCAGCTAGGCCTAGATGTGAATATGTTGGACTATGTTAATAATGAAACCTGTACAAGGCCTATTGCACAACATGTAAATTAACATGAAATCTGTAAAATGTAGCCTAATGTCACACACAAATAATTCAGACGTTAATACCTTCAAGACGTTGATTGCATTCCAGACATAGGATGGTGAAAGATTATTTGGTTGGACTAGGTGCTTGATATTTTATTAACCTGGCAAAAGTTGCTATTTATTTTCTGGGTCGTTGTGGTGGAGTAATAAGTAAGTATTGTTGTATGAAGTGCCCTGGAGGGAGCTAACTTGAACGTGGGTGTTGGCTGTGTGAGTAGGTTCAGCATTGCTACTGTTGACTCTGTCACTTGTGGAAAGAGAAGGTCATGCTAGGTAACAACAGCAGGCACTGTAGCCTACCTGGGGAAACATTTCAGACCAACTCCAAGCAGAATGATTTGGACATCTTCTCTTTCAAGACTGTGCAGAATGGGCGAATGTTGACTTCAGCCAGGTTCACGCTGTCAGTCCCAGATTTCTTGCATATCCATACAGAAGCTGATTAACTGCATCTACCGTCCAAATATGGTTTGAAATGGATCTGTGGAAAATTGGAAGTCATGTGACACTCACTGTAGCTTTGCACTGCATACAGTACTACACCAGATTCCGATCAGATTTGCACATCTGATGTCTGATACAGTTTGGCTAGATGTACGAGAAGACATGTCTGTGGCTGTGGCGTCTGAATTCTCAGTCATTTCAAACGGTGGTTTAGCAGCAGTAGTTGAGGGCAGCAGCCTGTTGTTTTGTGTGGTTTTATAATGCCTTTAGTCAGTAGTGGTTTAAATGCTGTCCAAATATCAAGCACTTGGTTTCTGTGCTCACAGAATGAGATTTCAGCCTTTTTGTTGATTAGTGGTGTGGTGTGGTGGTTCATGTTTTCAGAATTATGTGTATTATTTGTATAATATATATTTATTGTAGATGTAGAAAATCCAGCCAAGCTGTGAAGACTGGTAGATGATGGTCTTAATGATGTCCTTTGAGTCACTTCTGCACAATCTCAGACTACCTAATGCCTTTGCCTGTATGCTTCCCTGTTTAGATTCTATCCGGCTTCTGCCCAGTTGGCCTTTAAGAATTGTAGAATTTACAAAAAAAGTCTAGGGCATTCTGAACATTCCTTCCTTCTCTCTTCAGCTCTTCTATCAGATGGTTGCTGACTTCTGCCTAACTAGATAAGGCCAGCAGTTAGACCCAACAGCGCTCGTGCTGTCAGTGGCCTCGTTCACATGTTCTTAATATGATAAGCCCTGACCTGCCCGCATCACAACAGTCCAACAGAGAAGGCAGGTTAGAGCTCTAACGCCCATAATGAGCCATCTGGTGTGAGGTGGTTTGTGACGTTAGTCGTGCACGGACGCTAAAAGCTTTCACGTGCTTTTGAAGAAGAATTGAAAGGCAGGGCCATACTCGTGGGAGTCATGAACCTAACGACATTTATGGGGGGAAAAAAGTATATTTTCTAATGGACGCCAATGCTTTGAGAGCACTAAGCATCAGGTTATGGGCTGTCACCTGAGTGTGGAACTGAGGCTAGAAACATTTTACAGGATGATGAGTTGTTGTTTTAGTTTCTCTCGAGCTTCCTCCCTCCTGTTTCTTCCTGTTTGACACACTTGTCATATTATGAGGAGCGTTATCAGATGGGAGTTGCTGAAACTGCACAGCGTCACTGCAGATTCCACAGAGAGAGATTCAAATTGTTACTGTTAAAAAGAGAATGTTATGCTTGTGCTTTGGTAACACTGTACAGTACCTACAGTCATGCAGAGAGAGAGAGAAAGAGACAGACAGACAGACAGAGAGAGAGACAGACAGACACAGAGAGAAAGACACACACAGAGAGAGACACACACACAGAGAGAGAGACACAGAGAGAGAGAGAGACAGAGAGACCTAGATCACATGAAAGGACTGCACAGCTGAGTGTTATACGCTAGGTTATAACAAGACTTGGCATAATACGATGGCAAAGCCATGGCCTATCAGTACAGCGTCTCACACAGATAACTTAAGTCGTGTCTCTGTAGTCGGTGAGGAGGCATTTCAGAGCTGTCAGTTTGGCTCAGTGTTGTTGCTTAGTTCCCCAAACTCGCTGCATTTGACTCAGAACATCAGACTGGACCGTCTTATTTCTTCTTTTTTTTTCCGTCGGCAGAAGAGCAATCCGGTCAATTTGTTCCAGTTTTGTGGGAAAGGGAGGCCTGGGAAGGCTCGTGTGTTTGGGTTCGCCTTCCCCCCCTACACACACACACACACACACACACACACACACACACACACACACACACACACACACACACACACACACACACTTCCTTGGTTGCTGATGGATTCCTCTGAGCTTTGGCCAGCGCTGTCACAGAGGAATCTGGGGTTCACTGGTCGGACCCTCTCAGGGGAGTGAAACGCGCCTCTCCATAACTCACAGGTGTCACAACCGCTATAACCGTCTCTGCTTCCCCTCACTCACACACACACACACACACACACACACACACACACACACGCACACACACGCACATGTGCCACACACAAAGAAATGCACACTCCATGAGCACCTTTACACACTCTATGAGCACAGACACACACACACACACATACACACATACAAACGCATACACAGGCACAGGTGATGAATTCAGGAGGAAGGACGCTACTTGGAAAGTTCCGGAACCAAAGTAAATAAGATAAATGTTCAATTTCTTGTCATTCTTGGCAAAGTGTCTCAAAACACCGACAGAGGGTTTTTCGAGAGGGTGGAGAGGGATGAATGCTCTTGACGAAGAAGACGAAAATGTATAGACATCTGCTGTTTCTCTCTCTCTCTCTCGCTCTCTCTCTCTCTCTCTCTCTCTCTCTTCCTCTCTTCCTCTGTTCCACCCAGTGTGGACTTCCGTACATGCTGCAGATGTCTTCCCTCACAACAGCCTTCTAAACTAAAGGATTGGCTGCATGTCCCAGCATGCTCTGGGAGAAGTTCTGAGGCATTGTGAGCTCACGTCTCCCTGCCGACCCAGGACATGTCTCCTGCCTAACATTCCTGTCCGCTTCTCAGTCACAGACCTCGCAGGCTACACCCACCTGCATGGGGTGACCAACGTTTTTTTAAAGGGCTGATCAAGAGAAACAGAGAAGTCATAGAAAAGAGAAGTGTTTTTTTACCCTGTACACAGTACACACACACACACACATGCTCACAAACACACACACGCACACAAACACACACATTCTCTCATACTCAGACACTTAAACACACACACACACACACACACGATTTTCAAATAACTGAAACAAGCCACCTGGAAGGGTAGTTACTGAAGCTCGCTCAGCATTTAATGGCATGTATTTGTTTTTTTCCATGAGAAAATCATGTGTCACTAGAAAACAAACACATGCCCTAGGAGTTCAATTTCTTATCAGTCAACCCCAGCTGTGTAGCCTACCTCATACAGAGAGGGTCAGTTAACTTATAAGGTATTCTGGGAAGGTGTCCCACCTGTTCTTACCTGCTCCAAGAATGGATGTGATTGGCTGAATGCACTAGCGTTGGAGTGAGGCTATTTATTCATAACACTGTCCTAGATGACCGTCGCCCAGCACAGGATCATGAGTCACCGCCTATTGTTACACGGGCAACGCAGCGCAAGTCTCAACACCAGCCCAACTAATCCTGGAACCCTGAGTCAGTCTTGGGCAAGGCAGGGTGGATGTGTGTGTGTGTGTGTGCGTGTGTGCGTGTGTGTGTGTGTGTGTGTGTGTGTGTGTGTGTGTGTGTGTGTGTGTGTGTGTGTGTGTGTGTGTGTGCGTGTGTGTGTATGTATGTACTGTATGGATGGATGGATGTCATCAGTGTTTTTCAGTCTGTCAGGACGCAGACACCCTTGTGTACTGTAATCAGATAATTGCTTTTGTCAGCACTTACGCGCCTGTCCCCCCTGACATGCTGTGAAGTGACTTCCTGTTTTTGGTGTAATGGTGGAATATGCTGGATGTGTGTTGTACATATACAGTGGCTGCAGTTCAGTGCACTTCAGTGCAGTCAGTGCACATGGATGTGTGTGTGTGTGTGTGTGTGTGTGTGTGTGTGTGTGTGTGTGTGTGTGTGTGTGTGTGTGTGTGTGTGTGTGTGTGTGTGTGTGTGTGTGTGTGTGTGTGTGTGTGTGTGTGTGTGTGTGTGTGTGTGTGTGTGTGTGTGTGTGTGTGTGTGTGTGTGTGTGTGTGTGTGTGGCTGATATTGCTTTTTAGGTGTCAACCTAATTTTGCAACTGCATGCTAGCGCAATATCAATATGACTAAAGTAGTTTGTAAATTATTGTGACTGTGAGAGCAGCAGCTACCCCTATAAAAGGTCTACACTGAAAGGTCAGCCTCCACACTGACAGGGCTTGGTGAGCGCATGATGTGATCTGTGTGTGGAGGTACGTAGGACCCAGCGAACGCTCGCTATGTCCATATCAGTGTGTTTCCATTCCCAATCTTGCCTTATGTTGACCCACTTTACAACGTGTGTGTGTGTGTGTGTGTGTGTGTGTGTGTGTGTGTGTGTGTGTGTGTGTGTGTGTGTGTGTGTGTGTGTGTGTGTGTGTGTGTGTGTGTGTGTGTGTGTGCTGAGGTATGCCAGTGACGGCATGCAGAGGGCCTGTAGATAGGAGTGAGAGGGGGTCTGCTCTGTATTAAAGAGGCCCTTGTGCGTAGGATGTGTGAAGGGCGACTTATCCCCCCTTCCTCCTCCTCCTCCTCCTCCCTAATGGACCTCACTCACACTCACTCATAACCCTGCCCTAGAGACTATACACGACCCCCCTGACCCACTCCACCCCCTGATTCACCACACTGGCCTCCTCTCTTCTCTTCTCTTCTCTTCTCTTCTCTTTTCTTCTCCTCTCTTCTCTTCTCTTCTCTTCTCTTCTCTTCTCTTCTCTTCTCTTATCTTCTCTTCTCTTCTCTTCTCTTCTCTTCTCTCTGCTTCTCTTCTCTTTGTTTCTCTTTTCTTCTCCTATCTGCTTCTCTTTGCTTCTCTTTGCTTCTCTCCTCCTCCTCTCCTCTCCTCTCCTCTCCTCTCTCTCCTCTCCCCTCTCTCCTCTCCTCTCTCTCCTCTCTCCTCTCTCTCCTCTCCTCTCCTCTCCTCTCTCTCCTCTCCCCTCTCTCCTCTCCTCTCTCTCCTCTCTCCTCTCTCTCCTCTCTCTCCTCTCTCCTCTCTCCTCTCTCCTCTCTCCTCTCTCCTCTCTCCTCTCCAAGAGATGCACCAGTGAACTGAGTCACTGTGGTAAGCAGGTTGAACGCCAGGGCAGTGATCAGAATGCCTAGGTGGGGGAAGTTTTGACTTCTCGTTTTGTTTACACTTTTCAGGGTGTGTTCACACACCACACCAGACACAGCTCGCTCATGTCCTTAAGTCATTCTGGGGTTGTGTTCTGACTTCCTTGCTATTCTCGGTTCTCTATCGGAGATCTCGTTGTGGTCTGGGGATTCCTGTGTTTAGTTGAACTTCAAGGTTTATGATGTTTCCCTGCTCCTCTTGGCTTTGTTATGATATGGTCATTTGTTTGGACAGGACTGGACTCTGTGCTGCCCACGGGCCGGAGTGTGAGAAAGAGGACGGCGTGAAAAACTGGGCAGAACTGGAGAGAAAGAGGAATCTGGAGAATATTGTCCCAAATGCGAAGATTTGTTTTGTCTGCCAGTTTTAGTAAATGCAATGATACGGATAAGGCAAGCAGAAGTTCATGGCAGTTCTCTCTCTCTCTCTCTCTCTCTCTCTCTCTCTCTCTCTCTCTCTCTCTCTCTCTCTCTCTCTCTCTCTCTCTCTCTCTCTCTCTCTCTCTCTCTCTCTCTCTCTCTCTCTCTCCCTCTCTCTCTGTTCTCTGTCTCTCTGTCTCTCTCTCTCTCTCTCTCTCTCTCAATCCTGACAGGCTAGAGGCTAAGGCCAGTATGAGGATAAAAGACAAACATATTTTTGGGCAGATATCAACTGCATATCAGACTGTTTGAATAATGCAAAGAGGAAGATAGGCAGAAGGAAATGGTGATGCTGGAGTGAGACTTGTTGTTGCGAGTTCTCCTTTCGGTGGGGGGGGGGGGGGGGGGGGGGGGTTCTGTAATCACATCCACATGAATACTGGAACAGTTTTTGTTTTTGTGACACTATTACACGGTAATGCGCTCAGACTGATCATGGCCTGTGGCCAGAGGGAATGACGACAGTACGCAGCAGCAGACCTCATCTCAATATTACATTTCTCTGTGTGCGTTTCATTTGGCCTGGTCAGTTCCACTGTGTGTGTGTGTGTGTGTTTCCCCCCTTCCTTCTTGGCCCGAAGGAGGGGTCTCCTGCTGTTTATATTGCTTGGGTGCTGGAGAATGTTCAACAAAAACATTCTTACACAAATGTATTTTCAGTATCCATATAGACCCAGTGGCGCTTCTTACCACACAGACAGACATAATTTTTTCCAGAGCATATTTTAGTATTTTTTCCAGAACATATTTAGTATTTACACACACACACACACACACACACACACACACACACACACGTACACTCTCACATGCATGCACACGCACGCTTCAACACAACAATCTTTTTATCTTTTTCCATTTCTCTCTCTCTCTCTCTCTCTCTCTCTCTCTGATACACGTGTACACAGGCCCCCAGTGAGCCCCTAATTTGTCTCTCCCCTCTCTCCCTCCATCTCTCCCCTCTATCGCTCCATCTCTCCCCTCTCCCTCCATCTCTCCCCCTTTCTCCTCCATCTCTCCCCTCTATCCCCCCATCTCTCCCCTCTCTCCCTGCATCTCTCAATGGCTCTCTCTGTGCTGTAGTAGGTGGGAATGCTTAGTATGCCGTTGGTGTTATCCAAGAGTGAAGTGCCACACAGGAAGTGCCTCCTCTTCTCCATTTCCTGTCGTTTAGGCTCAGTGTCTTTCAATCCCCCCCCCCACCCCCAGACACACACACCCCCATCTGTGTGCCTGTGTGCCGCAAGGCCAGTCCCTCCTGAGCTTTGCCACGAAAAGAATTCAAAAGAAAAAGACAAGAAAGACAAGAAAGATGAAAGGAACATTTTGCAGCTCTGTGCCTCCACCTCGGGAGGCCTGGCCCGCCGCTACTGCTCGCGCGGCTCGGCTCCGCTCCACTGAGCAGGTTACATTCAGATGCCGCTAATTACTCTCCCAGTCTGTCTGCTTTTGATACCGGGGTGTATCTTCTTACTGAAAGGACTATAAAGGCATCCAATTGTGTGTGTCTGTGTGTGTGTGTGTGTGTGTGTGTGTGTGTGTGTGTGTGTGTGTGTGTGTGTGTGTGTGTGTGTGTGTGTGTGTGTGTGTGTGTGTGTGTGTGTGTGTGTGTGTGTGTGTGTGTGTGTGTGTGTGTGTGTGTGGTGTGTGTGTGTGTCTCCCTCTCTCGTTCTTGGCCAAATAAATCGGCAAGTGAAAGTTGTTCTACCCCTGTGCCTACAGGAGGCTTTCGTTCTCATCAGTATACTCATATATGAGGAGGAGGGGGGGGGGGGGCAGGGGGGGTCTCCTGCTGCTTATATGCCTTGGGTCCTGGAGAATGTTCTACGAAAACATTCTTACACTCATGTGCGAAACTGTGTGAAGATACCCTGTTGCAGTTCGGGCTGCACATTCGCCTGCCATCTCACACCGCCACAGATCATGGCTGCAGCTGGGTAGAACTGATTGTAGTACTTCATGACCTTGAGAAACTGACGTCTAAGCTTATGTGAAAAATAAAGGAATTCAGGACCAGGGAATTTGAAACCTAAAATTACTTATTTCTTTTTTTGCCGTATTCTGATAAATCTGTAGCAACACATCAGCAATGAGTAGGCCTAAAAGCATTTTGTTTTGTTGTTGAGCACAGCCATAGTTGCAACATTTCCGTTGTGGCACCATAGCTCCACCACTTTTAGTGTGTGTGGGTCTGAAACTGTAATCTTACTGTATGACGACACACAGTACAATGCGCTAGTGTGACCCAATTTACCTCATGTCCTGTTTGACTCACTTGGGGGAACTGCCCAGATCGACCTCTGGTGACCTCACCTGAGAGAACTTCCCAGATCGACCTCCTGTGACCTCACCTGGGAAATCACAGCATGTAATTTCCCAGGTGTGCTCCAAGAAAGATCTGTCTGTCTTATGGAACATGCTGCCAGTATGTTGGTGGCTACGGTGTAAATGCCAAATCCTGGTTCCTCTCCCCTCAGCCCGTGTCTGTATGGGAGTCGAGGGTGTTGTTGCCCCGGCGGTGACCTCTGAACCCCAGACGCGGGAGGAGATGTTGGCAAGTGGCTCCACTGACCTGGTCCGTGTGCTGTTTAGACGGGAGGGTTGTAGGAGGGATGTTTTTACCATCTGCGAGTGTCGGCCCAGTCCCTCCTCCACCCCCAGCACCCCCCCCCCCCACCACACACACACACACACACACACACACACACACACACACACACACACACACACACACACACACACACACACACACACACACACATACACACACACCCTCTCTTTTCCCGCTCTGTTCCAGTCCCTGAGCTGTTTTTCCCATCAGCTCCGGCAGGAAGTCTCCTGGTTGCCAGAGGGTGCGGAGCGAAAGTCATCTGCTTTTCCTGCCGCGGGGAATTCTTCCTGTGAGCCTGAGCTTGATGCTCATTCACTCGCTCACTCGCTCACTTACTCACTCGCTCGCTCGCTTGCTCTAAAAGCTCACACTCACACACTCTCTCACTATCATAGCTCACTCACTCACCCCATAACTCACTCACTCACTCACTCACTCTCCCCCTCTCCCCCATAGTTCATTCACTCACTCATTCATTCATTAATTTACTCACTCATTCACTCTCTCACTCACTCACCCTCCCCATAGTTCACTCAGTCGCTCTCTATCCTGCAGGCTCACACATACACATACTGTAGGATCAGGTAGCGTTGCCCCAGACCTGCTGGAATCCTGCCCAGTGACTGCATACTGACCTGCTGATGAAACCGGAACACGCTCGTGCTAACGCACAAGTTGCCTTTCAGGAACAAATATTTCCTTCTTGTTGTTCTCCATTCCAGTAGAAGTTCATATCAAATCTAGTGCAAAGGCGCAAACTTGGTGTGTGTGGGCGGGTGTGTTTGTCTCTGTATGAGTGTTATGTGTGTGTGTGTGTGTGTGTACGCGTGCGTGTTTGTCTATGTGTGTGTGTGTGTGTGTGTGTGTGTGTGTGTGTGTGTGTGTGTGTCTCTGTGTGTGTTGAAAGCTGAGGTTTAACATTTTAATACTCCCTAACTCTCTACGGTGTTCATGAGATCCCGGCTCATTAAGATAAGCTCGGCCCCATGCTGATCACGCAAAGGAGGGAGGTCTCTCTCAGAGACTTCCACCCCCACACCCCCACCCGCACCCACACCGCCACCGCATCTACCACACCACCCCCACCACACCATCCCCACCCTCACCCACACCCCCACCCCCACCGCATCCACCCTCACCCCGCCTTGGTTGCTATCCATTTGCAGCAGTGTCCACCTCAGTCTGGGGATTAAGTATAAAACTGAAGGCATGGCGAATCTCATTCAGTCTCTTCCGCTCTCCTTTCGAACTTAGCCTACTTATTTCCAAATTGGAGTATTTTGTAGCTTCCTTTATTATGTGTCCTCCTTTGTGTTCTGTGTTTAGTTCTGCTCGTGGTGTTGTATCCGTTCATGGGTGTAGTGCTGGCTGGAATCATGTATTGTTGGTGACCCTCCTGGCTGGAATTCCTCACCCTTTGGCATCGGCACAGCAGGCCTGCACTCTCTTCCCCTCTCCGGACTGACGTGTGTGTGTGTGTGTGTGTGTGTGTTTGTATTAGTGTGTGTGTGTGTATGTTGTGTATCAGTGTGCGTGTGTGTGTGTATGTGTGTGTGTTAGTAGTGTGTGTGTGTGTACGTGTGTGTGTACGTGTGTATGTGTGTGTGTTAGTGTGTGTTAGTGCGTGTGTGTGCGTGTGTGAGTGTAAGTGTGTGTGTGTGTGTGTGTGTTAGTGTGTGTGTGTGAGTGTATTAGTGTGTATGTGTCCATATCTGAGTGCTGAGCTCAGTCTAATCTGGCCTGGCTGAGCTCCAGGACTCTCAGTCACCTCCTCGTCTCCCTCTGCCTTTTGTCCCGGGCTTATCACTGACCCGACGTGTGTGCTGATTGGGCCTCTCTACTCCTCTCTTCTTTCCTCTCTCCACTTCTCCTCTTCCTCTCCTCTGTCTCTCCTCTCATATTATTAAAGCGTTAACTTTGCTAGTTGGAGTTTTAATGGTTCAAGGGTGGGTTTCCCAAAACCAAAGTTCTACTTTGTCACTCTGTCAGTCTAACTATGTTAGCAACTTTGTTGGTTGCAATGCAATTTCCCAACAGGTTAGAAACGATGGTTTTGGGAAGCGCACCCCTGGGTGTTAGTGGTGTGAAGAGAGTGTGTAGGTTAGCCAGTGCTTTGATAAAGGAGACTCCCCTCTTATTGGCCCTGGCCTCTCCTCTCCCTCTCCCTCTCTGTCCCTCTCGTCTTCCTTCTCATCCCTTCTGCCCCCTTTTTCTCTCTCTGCCCTCCTTCTCCTCATTTTACTCCTCCTCCTCCTCCCTTTCTGCCCCTCTCATTCTCTCTCTCCCTCTCTCTCCCTCTCCCTTTCACTCCTCTTCCTCTTCCATCCTCTTTCCCTCTCTGTCCAGTTCCTTCTGCCCCATTTCTGTCCCTCTCCTTCTCTCCCACCCTCTTGCTATCTCTCCTCTGCCCCTCTCCTCCCCCCCTCCCCCTCCCTCCCTCACTCCCTCTCTCCTCCTCCTCCTCCTCCTCCTCCTCCTCTCTGCCCTCTCTGGTGCCCTTGTTATCTCTGGGCCCCTGTGGAGTGGGTGTGAGGGTGGACGGGTCAGTGCTCTGGGACACCTGTTAACACATGCAGATGAGGGCTCGCCAAGCCTGGACACAGTGCTGCTGCACGCCTGGGGCCTGTGTCTTCGTCTCTCTCTCTCTCTCTCTCTCTCTCTCTCTCTCTCTCTCTCTCTCTCTCTCTCTCTCTCTCTCTCTCTCTCTCTCTCTCTCTCTCTCTCTCTCTCTCTCTCTCTGGGTGTGTGGCTTCGTGCTCCGTAAGCTCCAAGCCAGACAGAGAGGTGTGGCATATTGTCTGTGTGTGTGTGTGCGTATGCATGTGTACATCCATGAGGATCTGAGGCTATGAAGTGTGTGTGCACGTGTACGTGTACGAGAATCTGAATCTTTGTGTGTGTGTGTGTCAGTTTTAGAGACAGCAAAGTGTGTGTGTACTCCTAAATGGAGATTGGTGTGAGGATTGAATCCTGATGAGAGAAACGTGGTTAGCATGCTGCTGCTGGATCCCTCCCCCACTCCACTCTTTCCTCCTCCTCCTCCTCCTCCTCCCTCCATCCTTCTCTCTCTCTCTTTCCTTCTCCCTCTCTCTTTCCTTCTCTCTCCCTCTCTCTCTCTCTCTCTCTCTCTCTCCCTCTCTCTCTCTCTCTCTCCCTCTCTCTCTCTCTCTGGCGTCATGTATATTTCAGCAGCTGAGGCCGTGGGGAACTGTTGAGGAGCTGAATGTAGGTCACCCCAGCAGTCCTGTGATTTCAGCTCAGGATGCCCTCCATTTAACCCTCACTACAGTGTACCCCCACATCATGACCATCCCCCTCTCACACACACTCACACGTCCCCCCAACCCCCCACACACACACACACACAACCCCCCCCCCCCACACACACACACACACACTCATAAGATGCTCATATGCATGCACGCACACACGCGCGCGCACGCAGCCCGACACACACACACACACACAGACACACACTCACAACCATTGTTCAGTTCATTGTACACACACACACATGGGCTCCTGGGCAATGGAGGGCTGGCCTTGACATTGAGCTGCTGTGTCTTGCACGCGTGTGAAGACTTGCCTAGAAAAACTCGGCTAACCACTTTTGCATGTAGTTGTGTTGGCGAGCCACCCTTAGCCTGGGTTTATTTATCAACCTGTGGTGATGAAAGTAACCTATCTTGGTTACGTGTGCGTGCGAGTATGCTAGCTCACAGCCCTCCCAAGGCTGCTGAGGTCAGCAGATTCAAGCACGTCGAGGACTCCGCTGTCTACGTGAAGCGGCAGCTGTGGCCTACCCGGAATCCTCACGGCACTCAAGGTAGTAGTAACAATGACAGGAAGGCCTGGCGACGACCCCACGACCTCACTTCCTGGGCAGAGAGGAAGCGGAGAGAAAAGTCTTCCCTTCTTTCCTGCACCCGGCCGGCTATGAATGGGATATGAGTTTGTAAAACTGCCAGGGGGCTTAGTCTTGTTAGCATAATGTTCTGATAATGTGGGTCAGATGGATTAAGTAGGCTATGTAGGCTACCGATGAAATGATTTTTTTTGTTAACACCAGTGACACTAATGTAGGCTATTCATTGAAAAATTCTGGGAGAATTTATGCCAACTTTGTGCCAAGTCTTATTCACTCTGGAACTGAAATGTTTCAGAAAGCTAATTTGTTTGAGTAACAGTCTTCTTGCCCTTTTGTCAAAGTCTCTTATTTTCTTTGACAGCTCTGTCGTCGTGGCGATCCATTGTTGTGGTGGCCGTGTGCCAGAGGAGTCAGTCAATCAGCCCAGTCGGTTGAGGCAGATCAGATAAGGCAGTATTCTCATGAGTCAGCTAGTGCCACCAGCACACACACACACACACACACACACACACATTCTGCAGTCTGCAGTCTCCTCGATCCTAATGGTCTTGTGCTTCCCATGCATGGTCTCTAAAGAGACACACAGCGTGCATGTGTCATTTAAACGCTAACTGTCTGTGTGTGCGAGAGAGATATAGACAGACAGGGCTACAGTACACACACACACACACACACACACACATACACACACCTACAATGGGAGCCTTCTTCAGTCACCTGTTCTTCCTCTCTCTTTCTGTCTCTCTCTCTCTCTCTCTCTCTCTCTGTCTCTCACTTCACCACAGCATGTCACTCAGTTTGTTTACTGTCACTGTCTGACAACAGAGTCGGCTGTCTTGACACCAAATAGCTTCTCGTTCAGAGAGCCTCAGGGGTGCTTAAATGGCAGTCCAGGGCCACAGTGACCACAAGCACCAGGTCCCAGAAGTGACCACAAGCACCAGGTGCCACAAGTGACCACAAGCACCAGGTCCCAGAAGTGACCACAAGCCACCAGGGCCACGGTCTCAACCACGGGGTGTTCAGGGTCAAGCATATGCATATGCACAGCATGAGCACAGTAGCGCCAGAGAGGGTTAAAGCGGAGCGGATAGTTATGAAGGATCTTGGGTAGCGCTGCCTGGGACGCTGTTGGAGCATAGTACTCCAGAGGAGCTTAAACAGCAGGGGCCCTGCAGACTATAGCTTCCTCTCCTTTTCTAATGTGTGGTGTGTGTAGTGTGTGTGTGTGTGTGTGTGTGTGTGTGTGTGTGTGTGTGTGTCTGTGTAGTGTGTGTCTGTGTAGTGTGTGTGTCTGTGTGTCTGTGTGTGTGTGTGTGTGTGTGTATGTGTAGTGTGTGTTATAGGCGTGGTGGGGTGGTGACACCGGTGAGGGCATGTGTGAAGTGACACTGGTTGGTTGTGTGAGTGAATTCGATTGGTGGTTAATTGGAAACGTGGCAATGGTTGTGTGTGTCTGTGTGTGTGTGGGGTGTCTTGTGTGTGAAGGCACATTCCTTGTGCAAATGAGTTCGACTGAGCTGGTCATTGATTGCTGCTGCAAGTCTGTGTGTGTGTGTCGTTGTGAATAAGGTGGGAGTGTCAAAGAAAGAGGACGAAGATGTGTGTCACCAGGCTAATTAGAGTGGCGAGAGAAAAGAGGAGGGGAGGAGGAGGAGAGGTGGAAGGATGGAGAGAGGAGAGGAGGAGAGCGGAGGGATGG